>NC_092575.1:18244840-18497340 GCF_037975245.1 Apostichopus japonicus | reverse complement strand
GAGGGGGCTAACTGTCTGACTCGTGGACGGCGATTAGCCATGCCTTTGGTGAGCTGGTCAATGTCTGGGCTAATGCCCAGCGTGGAGCCGTCTGGAAAACCAGACGTCCCCGTCTGGGGCCTGCGTGTGGGACCTGCGGCCTGGGACCCGGGGTCCGGAGGGAGCCACTAGGATGAATTTACCCTTGGAGCTGCGAATCTTCCTCAGTATCTGGCTGATCATGCCCAAGGGGGGGGGGAAGAATTTAAACCTCTGGTCCGTCTCAAGGCAGGGACCTGGCGCTATGTGGAAGGCTGCAGGTGGGACCGCCTGTTACAAAAGATGGGCAGCCCATTGTTGCCCTTTGTCGTAAGCAGGTCTATCAGAGGTATGCCGAACATGTGGAAAAACCTACCGCATATTCCTTGCGAAGGGTTCACTCGTCGGGGTCGAGTTGTCCCCTGGGCAGAGCATCGGCCCTCACACTCTCCTTTCTGGCTATATGGGAGACCCATAGGGCCGTGCCAGATTCTGCAGCTGTGGTGAGGGTCTCCCATGCCGGACGGCACAGTCTCTCTGCCCTGGTGCCACCCTGTCTATTGATGTAGCTACTGTACAGTATGCCACCACCATCGTGTTGTCTGGGAGGATGGTGATCAAAGTGCCCTGTACTTGGGCTTGGGAGGGCTCCAGAGAGCCCCAACCCCACAGTCCTGAGAGCGAGGCGGAAGCACATGAACCTGGTTATCTTTGCAAATAGGGTGTTGGGGCCGATCCTTTGCCCTGCTGACGCCACTGTGGTGCAGGAAAGTGGTTTCTCTGTATATGCTGCTAAAGAAGTCAAGGACAGTGGCCTGTATGATGACCTTGTTAGCGCCTGCAATACAGCAGCACTCGCAGTACTGCTTGCAGTACCACAGTACTGCTGATGACCCCTTTAGTTATCAACCAGTTGCAATCAGAAAACCTCTGAAGAAAAGTACTGCCTTGATGATGTAGACCTAAGCTGTACCCTGTAGGGAGGTTTCATGGAGGTTCTTTCCATGAAAAAATAATATTAATAATAATATTGAGGGTTGAACTGCGCCGGCCTATCTATCGATAACGAAGCCAGAGGCGCTAGCAATATTACCCTTCTCAAAAATAACCTGTTAAACAGAGAGAGATCCCTCCTGGATGGAAAGACGCAATGGAGATAAAGTGCCTTGCCCAAGGAAACAACAGAATGATCTGGCCAGGACTAAAACCTGCAAGCCTTAGATCACCAGTACACTGCCTACACCGCTTGACCACAGTGCTCTCCAAAAATTGAGTACTGAATGGATAGTTTGCTTCATCAGAGTCTTAATCAATGCTACAGCTGCTATGTGGCTTTTACAACTACAGTATATGTATGTATTTGTGTATGTAATTTAGATCATCCTGCAAGTAGGAACTTGTGAAGAAGCCTCATTGGCTTATCAAAGCCGCAAGCTGATCAAGGTCAGTCTCGTACATTCGTATTTAATGTCCATGACTATGAATTGTCAACAGCTCTGTAACTGGACAACATACATTAATCTTGGGGTGACTTGAACCGGGGACCTTTTGATTGGAAGGCACCGGGTTTAACCACTGAGCTAACTAAGCTACAGCCCTACTCACCAGGAACAAACTCCCAACAGGGGATGTGTAGGGTGGGTTTGTAGAAATTCCACCTCATAAATCCTGGCTGTTTCATGGAGTCCAGGGAGTTACTCAGCAAACACAAAGGCGTTACTAAATGCTTAGTCTTTTGCTATGATAGCGTTATTAGAGGTGTAAGAAATATGTTACCGAAACCCTTTAGGGGCTATTATTTCAAAACAATTTCCGTTAAGACATTAATATAACATTAATATAACGTAATATCTCATAGACATCTTATGTCAACGTTTTATCAACACCACATTTAACGTAATAAACACGTATTGAATGTTATTATAACGTACCCGTTACTTCTCAAATCTCTTCCTGTCGAGATGTGTCCATTTCGTAGTGCAGTAAAGGTTTCCAGCTTCCTATTGAAACCACCTAGCGCCTAGGCTAGTCAAGACTAGGCCATCAGGTGCTACGAAATGCAACTCTGCTTAAGATGTCGGAACATCGAACATTGCTCATGAAGCGCATGCTGTATGTTCGGAGCGTGTTAGCGCTTGTAACTTGATGGGGTTGTATCCTACCCCTTTTTCAACTTACTAACGCGTTTGTCTTGGTAATTCACCAAAGAAATAGGAAGAAAGGCTTATTCCATAGGATCGCTCACGTAGTCGATAGCTCGTTGCGGTAAAAGTTGAGCTTACACGTGTCAAGCCAGGTGGCTGCTTGGCCCCCCCCTCCTCTCTTAACAAATGTGCCACGTTGTACCTTTTTTTTTTTTTTTTTTTTTTCTGGCAGTTTGCCAAGGATCTATGAGCGTTATTTGTATTTGTATATTTATTTGTTTCATCACAATTTACAGTGTGACGGGAAGTCTCCTATAAAGCCTGTAAGGCTTAACAAAGTAGGAGACTCCCCAAAAAGAAAAAAGAAAGAAAAACTTAAGAATAGAAATGAAAAGTTAATAGTAGCATCTACAATGATGAAATAATCGAATTGACTCTACTATAAATTAATAATGTTAATAAGCGATCCTAACAATCTTTATAATGATCTTAATCGCAAACACAAACACAAGAATAAATCCATTAATAGTGAGAAATAATTACAGTTTGGAGATTCCTTTTGAATACAGAGTAAGAAGGCTTATTCTTAACATTATCCTGGAGATTATTCCACGTTTTTACAGCACGAATACGAGGGTTAAAAGAACTTAAAGTACTTCGTTGGGATAAAACATGGGCGTTATTACAATGGCGGTTATGTTTCCTGGCACTTTGCCAAGTCTCGAGAAAGTTCTCTTCCTAGCAGTTTGCCAAGGTTTTAAATTAAACGGAATACTGTACGTCATGAGAACCGATTTGAAACCCCTCAGTCTTACGCATTTTAACATGTTCTGGAAGTGGGTTCACCAGTGTTTTAAACGAGTGTTTTTAAACACAAGTAAGATTTTAACCTAGGCAAATGGCGATGAATTATGATTAGAGAGGAGTATAATTAGCGAGGAGAATATGACCCCTGAGTGTCTGCAGGTACTCGATAAAATAAACACACATTTGGGATGTGTAGCGGTGTTTTCCCGCAAATGATTCGAACCTGTCATCGCCGCTCAAGCTGCTAGTTCCGGGGGGGCAGTGGCGTCGCCAAGGGGGGGGGGCCAGGGGGGGCACGTGCCCCCCCTGGAAAACCTAGTGCCCCCCGAGTGCCCCCCCATCTGAGATTTGGGTTGGTAAAAAAATATATATATATTTTGTTATATTCAACTCCCATCATCTGAGTTGGTTTTTCATAAGGACAAAGAAGCACAGTAATTCGTATTTTCTTCAAATGAGCTGCGAAAAAACGAACAAGTTTATCCTTGAACGTCGGGTATCGAAGTCGTAACCCGCGCCATCACAACAGGTGTCGATATTTACATTGAATGTGTCAGTGCAGGCTCACGCCATACCAGCGGATATACAAGTCCGCTTCGCGAGCTACATGACTGTGAGAAGGGAGGGTACTGCAATATGTTGCCTTGGTCTGAGG
Organism: Apostichopus japonicus; assembly: GCF_037975245.1. NCBI lineage: Eukaryota > Metazoa > Echinodermata > Holothuroidea > Aspidochirotida > Stichopodidae > Apostichopus > Apostichopus japonicus. The sequence continues at coordinate 18,493,716 of NC_092575.1, read as the reverse complement.
TTGACAGGTTAGGAGCTGACGAAATGTGAGAATGTGAGGGTCCGCAGGCACCATACTTGCCTATATTTGTGGACCCATATATTAACCCTGTTGTGTAGGGGGTGCAGAGGTCATTTGAGGTCAGATGCTTGTAGGAACAAATGGCGAATGTTCACACCTGCATACTGAGCCATACTCGATGTGTGATCAAACTTTGGATTGCATGGTGAGATCCCTGATAGGAGCCAATAACGATGCTGGAACCTGTTACATCTTAATAGATAATGGGCGAAAACGAGAAGGACAAGAAAGGAGTCGGGGTCATGCACACATTAATTCAACAAAAGTAGGTTCTATTGATAGGGTTAGGCATAATATCGACAGCATGTGGTTCATATCCTCTGCAAAATTCTGCGCCTTGTTAAAATCATTACCTCAAAAATAGCAATTTCTGGAGATATCTTCAGATCGAATTTAGCATCAAATGTGGCAGCATTTTGCATCTAGCCCATCCTCCGTATGCGAAAATTTTCCAAAGGGGGGGGGGGGGCAGTGGCGGCGGAACCGGGGGGTCCCTTACTACACTCAAAAACGTCTTTGCGAGTACACTACGAGTAATAGCTACTCTCTTAAAACACCATCGAATATACAAATTACAATGTTTTTACAGACTTTTACGTGCAATCTGAGAAATTGCAGGCTTGAGACCCATATTTTAGGGCTAGGTATTCGCAGCATAAAACACTCGGGAAGTGCCGTTTCCGGCCATCTGGGGATTTGAAAAACCCAAAATTTTCTTGTACGCTCCGCGCCAACCGATGGTGGCGCTCCGCTTAGATAGTCTCTACACATTAGCCCTCCCCCCCAATAATTTCCCCGTTCCGCCGCGCCTGGAGGGGCACCCCCTCCCTTTAGACCCCTCCCCAGGACATTGATCCGTATCCACCTAAGTGCCCCCCCATCAAATGCTGGTGCCCCCCCTGTGCCCCCCCAGACTGAAAAGTCTGGTGACGCCACTGCGGGGGGGGGGACACTCCCCTTATTCTGGGAAGCGGGAGTAACCGTCCTCTGTAACCCCGAAATCTAGGGGTCGACCTCGTCGTCTAGGCCGGACAGGTTGCCCGACGCTCTGCAAACCAGGTCGTCCTTGCCGGGGAACAAATCAGGTTCCATTCTTTGGTCTGGGATTGATCGTGGTGTCGCGGCCGGGCTGGCCGTGGGTTGCGATCGCTCCTCGGCACCGATGTCTGTGTTCGGTGTCTGGGGATAGATATTTCTCCCTTTGCCGTGGGAACCTGGCTCGGGGCTGGTTCTCTTTTCAGATTGGGCGCTTGCCCCTGCTACCCCGTTCTGGGGGCCCGGCATTGGTAATCTCATCGGTTCCCGGCCTCAGGACCGGCCGCGGCTCCGGTTAGGGGGTCTGCGGGCCGGGCTTCTGCACCTGCTACCCCGTTCTGGGGGCCTAGCAGTTGTTAATCTCGTTGTAAATGTTGTTGTAGTTGTAAATGTTATTGTAAATGTCGCAGTTGTAAATGTTGTTACTCTCGTAGGCTCCCGACTTCGGGACCAGTTTTGGATCCCGTTTGGAGATCTGCGGACCGGGCTTCTGCCCCTGCGCCCCCGTTCTCGTCGGGCCCGGGCCCTCCGGAGCCAATCTCTGAGGACCCAGCAGTCGATTGTATAGCTCTGGTTCCCGGCTCCGGGGGCGGTCTCGGATCTGGAGTGAAACCTCGGTTCTGCCTTCCCTTCGAGTCTCGCCGGACCCGGGGTCTCGCCGGACCCGGGGCCTCGCCGGACCCAGGCTCCCGGAGCCCGTCTCTGTGTGCGTACCACGCCGGGTACCACCACGCCGGTACTCCTCGACCCGGACATTCTGTCCTTTCCGGTGGGATTTTTTTTTTTTTTTTTTTTTTTTTAATATTTTTTTTTCTCGCCGGACCCGGGCTCCCGGAGCCTGCTATGGGACCGGCTCCGTTTCAGCGACCCCTCGGTCGTACTCTCTCTCTCGGACCCGAGCTCTCCGTGGCCTGTAGCCCGCGCTCCATGGGTCTCTCTTGCTGCGACCCGGACTGAGACGTTGCCTCTAGCCCGGCCGAGCCGTGCCTCTTCTCAAGAGGTCTTTTCTTGGCGGGAGCCTTGCTCCTGCCCTTCCCTCTGGCCGTAATCAACCGGACGTCGCCGGGACCGTTAGGGGTACTCTTTGCTGCGACCCGGACTGAGACGTTGCCTCTAGCCCGGCCGAGCCGTGCCTCTTCTCAAGAGGTCTTTTCTTGGCAGGAGCCTTGCTCCTGCCCTTCCCTCTGGCCGTAATCAACCGGACGTCGCCGGGACCGTTAGGGGTACTCTTTCTCTCTCTCTCCCCCTCTCCTTCGGCCCTCTCCTGGCCACTTTCCTCCACCTCTCTCACCACTTCTCCCTCCTCCTTTCTCTCTCTCTCTTGTCTCTCCTATATCTTTTTCTGGGGCACCGATGGCCTAAGGAATCAAGTCCAGCCTGCCCTAAAGCTTGCTTCTTAGACTCGTAAGCCACTGGTCTATCTAGTGCCACTGGGCTGGCGAAAAATTTATGCAGACCAGGCGTGGGTCCCGTCTGGTGTAGGTTCTACACTTAGGACACAAATCGTGTTCGACCCAGGTTCTGCCTGGCCGAAACATCGAGTAGTTAAAAAGCTTTAGCTGGTTACGAGACAAACTAAAACGCTCGAATTAAGGAAAGACTAACTCTTAAGCTTACGGAAAAATGCAAACTAACAAGAGAACGGGAGATAACGGGAGGTACATAACGGTGAGTAGAGGTACGTAGCGTAACCTAGCAACGGCAAAATACGAAAAACGCTACGAAGTGGCCTAACAAAATCAACACAAGCTGAAAAAGAACATGAGAGAGCGAAATATAGAAGAAGAAATCGTGAATAGAAATACAATGTAGACATGCTATGAACATGAAAATACAACGACACGCCTATAGCGTGGGGAAGGGAAAATGGCGGGAAACCTAGGCAGTTCGCGGAACTGCTACCCCCGCAAAAAACCTAAGGGCGGAAACGCACTAGGAATAAAAACAGTCCCCAAAACCCTCCCTTTCAACAAAAAAGGATACTTATCGGGCTGGAAAGGACTGCAATACTCCTAAGAATCCGAGGAAAGAAACTTCCAAAGATCGCTAAAGAAAACCAAGACGAAATCCAAGGGAAATATATCCACAAGAAATTCACGTGAAGACACTTTTAATGGTAGAATGAGTAGTGAGGAGTGACCGAGGGGGGGGTTCGGTCATAGAGGGCGCACAGTGTTATTATTTTACCAGGACTTTATAGGCACGGTAGAATGAGGTGCTAAGGTTGTGAGGAGACAGGTAAGCGAGGAGCGAAGTAAATATACATACACACAAACCTTCACATACACACATCTCTTCTTATAATAAACAGAACCAAAAAAAAAAAAAAAAAAGATGAAAAAATAACAATACTTGATCACAAATTTTGCAAACAATAATAATTCTCACCTTGTTGTAACATAATTCTTCCGATATGATCTTGACTTTAGAAGGATTATCAAACCCTTCCACCAAGATAATTTCATGGCCATCAAGAACCACTGTCTTGCTGCCTAGTCTGTCTGTACTGATATAATTGCTGAAATGATGAAAAGATGACACATTACTACGAGCAGAAGATTGAGAAGAAAATAGTCCCTTCACCCAGAGAGGCCGGAAATGCTGGAAAGGTTACAAAAAAGTGCTCTTGCTGTGAGGAGACAGGGCAGTGAGGCAAGAAGTAAAAAAAATGATGATGATTATTGCATTTCTTTCACCACTCACAAATTTAATATCAGCAACTAGTCATCTGGCAAATAGTTTTGGTCTCAAATCTGTTGTAATCAGTAATCTTAAAATTCAAGTGTGGGTAAAAAGGAGACCCCCCAACAGGTTCATATGAATGTGTGAGGTATTGTGCAAAGCCGAACCAATGCAAACTGCACCTGTATCTAATGATCGATTTATCTTCTTTTTTTTGCAGCTCTTTCTATTTTTTTACTTATATTTAACTACCAGATGACTAACTGTTACAATAGAAACTACAGTAGCTGGAGAAACTTACTGTAGTTGATTGATTAATTTGTTTTATCACGTGAATATATACAATGTGATAGGAAGTACTATAAAAAACCTTCAGATGTTCTGTGAGTTAACTGAAAAAGGGCCAACTTTTCTTCCATGGATTCAAAATTTGAACAACAAAACTTAAAACATTTTTAGGATCACCTGTAGTGTGCATCCAGGCTGAACTGTACATAAAAGGAGTGATCAATGTTAACTAGAGACAATTATTCTGTTTTCTCAGTCCTTGCTTGGAATTTAATAAAATATTCTATTGGGGCTTTGTACAGTAGCATGTGTCTTTAATCCTTGTTTTGTATTTATACCTAAATGGCAATTTACAACTCTTGAAGGATAGAGTTTGTTGTTATTTAATCAAAATTGAGAGAGCATTCACAGATCTGACACACATGTGTTGTGTCCAAATCTTGTCCACTTTGGTGTAAACACCTCAGGGACCTGAGGTAATGGACAGTGGCATTTATATTGGCATGGCTACTTTTACCATACTTTTGCACATGTATGCTATTTTGGTACATTTTGTGTTTACAAATATTAATGATTTAGTTTGCATATTGTTCCCTTAAATTATTAATTAGTTAGCATGTCACTTGGTTTGGACCAAAACATTCAGTTTGTGTGTTGCTCCTCAAGCTCATCATATTTCCATTCAGTGAATGTAACCGTTCCATGAATAATTACAAGACTAGTTAAATTCTACAATTCATAACTCCATGGATGTATCCTGTAACTTGTCACAGACACCAGGCTTACACTACAACCATAACTCCTAACCAGTCCTGCATCACACAACTATAAGAACAGCTTGTAACTACAAACTATTAAAGGTACCTTTTTAAATTAACTTCTTGTTAATACTTACTCTTGAAACATCGGTGATGGTTTCAGGATGTGTGTTTCTAAATGGAAACAAAAATGAAAACATGAAGGTTGGTGTGAGGACATCATTTTAAATTAAATGTATGGTATGGTATGGTATAGTACATGTCAGAAAAAATGCAACACGTATTGCAACACGTAGAGCAGGTGGTACTGCATAGAATAAATTAGTGTTTTTAATTTTGTGGAACATTTTCGAGGGCTCTGCAATTGTTGCTCTCCTTAGCTTCCTTTAATTCTATGGTTCCTGTGTAGAAAACATACTGTACGCCATACATCTTTACACATTGTTTAGCAACTTTCACCATTTATGTGGAGCATTTTGCGAGGGGATAAATTACTCCCTGTACCTTACGCATGTCAAGATGGGTTATTTGTAGCCTAACGACTCTACAATGTAATGATGCAGAAGATATTGTAGCAAATTCTGCTGACATTATAGGAATAAATTCCTTGATTTGGAGTGCCATACCTATACCTGGCCTGTTTCAATTTTAATTTACCACAAGTACTACCCAATGATAATACTTGAAATGAAAGATCTAATTAATAAAGCATCAAAATATATTTATAGTGCCAGTATCCTATTTCATTTCTGACTTCCAAAACAACTAAAATAGCAGCTACCAATTAAAAGTTGAATCACAACTAGAGCATCATCTGTATATTCATCTCCTTACTCATTGCAATGATATCATGATGAACACTTGTCCATTTACGCACCTACAGTATGGAGTTTCAAGAGAGATGAGATGGAGAAAGGTGATATTAAATAGCATACTCCATACGCCAATAAAGCAAACTGCCATGTAATTGTAAACCAAATTTTTCATGCATACAGGTATAGAACATACGTACATTATCGAGTAGTAACGTACCATACTGTAGTGCCATGTACTATACAGTGATAGAATTAACTGAATAATATTGTTGGGACTTTTACGATAATTGAGCACACTTCCTGGACAGGAGTCTATTCTTTCTTGTGAATTTCACTTTGAGGCATTGTGTCCAAAGTCAGAAAGAGGGGGGGGGGGAGGCTGATAAAGTGAATAATGAAATATATACACAATGCAGCAATAATATGCAAAAATGGCCAATTTGCTACGAAAAATTCAAACTAGTGTAACAGCTGCTGAGAAGATAACCTCGTTATTAACATTATGGTTATGAAACAGTACTTACATCATCACCCTCGAAAGGTAAAAACAATAAAAATAAAATTGAGGGATGATCTAGAAAATGAATATCACTCTCGTCGTACCATTGGTGAAGCTTTGCATGAACCAAACCAACAGGTCACGTATGTTCAACTAGTTTCCTAACACAGGTTGAACCAAGCCATGTCTCATCCACACTCGACAGTACACATCTGTCAAATTTCTCACCTGACCTCCCCAAAATATTTCACAAAATGTCAAGTGAAAGCTGTCCATGTCATGATGCAGATGTATATTTGTCACTTGTGAACTTTTCAACAGCGAACTACTTTTGACGTCACAGGTAGCAAAACACCCAGTCATAAAGTAACTCATTAATTGAGACAAAGAACACTCGTAATTTGCCGTAGATACCAGCATTGTGTTAACAAGTTACGTTAAACCGATCTTATTAAGATGCCCACCCCGAGAATACTTTGACCAGTTTGTGTCAACATCCAGTACTATATCAGGTACAGTAAAATGAAGCAAGAAATCTGGATGATCTAATTATCCGCAAACGCGACAAACAACCCAATCCTTTTTTTCTGACTAGTTTGATATCAACATCTTCAGCGATATTTACGAATTTACTTGCAAAATTTTACAAAATTCAATACAAATATAATTTGCTCTTGCTTCTACAGGTAGCCTACAGTGGGCACTAGGATAATAGTACAAACATGTGTTACAATGTCAGGCCAAAGATCCCCAGGCTGAGATTTGCAATTACTTACTTTCAAGTACAACTTGTTTAATATATGTACAGTAAACCCACAGCGCCACTGACTTTAAAAATTGATTGTAGTGACTGGGAATATCATTTTTCAGAATGGAAACAGCAAAAATGCATTACAATCATGGTTGATCTGTTAAGTAAACCTATCCAAAGAAGTACAACTACAGTATATATAGCAGTTTATGTATGTATTAATACCGTATTGTATCAGTAGTTTATATAACTAACAAAATTGAAAGACATGAAAATTGTAATGCAAAATATAGACACTAAATTATTCCGAGTGAGCTCTTCAAAGCAGCACTCTCTGCATGGATTTGAAAATCTTTCGACAGGATATCATAAAGAAAAACTTCACTTAGTAGTGCAGTTTATGAGTTTATTAGCATAATGAATCAAACTGCATTTCAGGGAACTGAGAGGAAAAGATAAAACCATTGAAAATGTACCATAATTTGCTTTTTCACATGATTTAAATCTTTCCCTTCATGACAAAGTTTTGGGTGACAACTTTTATGTTTTTTTTTGTAGAATCAAAGACCTTTTCTTCATTAAATCATTCTTTCATTTTACTCTTAAGCTTTCATGTGATGAAAATGTAGAATTTTTGTCTTAATTTGATTAAAATAGCAGTGTCATTTGAAAATACCATGTAGGGTGTTTGAAATTGCCAAAGAAAGTAACAAGCCAAATGCCTTCACTGAATTTCAGCATTGAATCTTTCTCTACATGAATCACATAATCCTAAAATGCTACTGTACCTGGCAAGCTATGAAAGTGATACTATTAAAATGCAAGTGGAACTAGTGACAGTAGTGGAAAATCTAGAATGATGAGCTAGGGCTATCTGTTTCTAAATGATACTTTGAATGTTATTTGTCACAATGATATGCTAACTTGGACAGATTACATGAAATTATCACATCACATCACACGGTGATTACTAATACTTCACATGATATTAGGCTATCATTTGTCAGGGTAAAGTATCTTTTCATAATAAAAGAACAAATTGTTTAGATGACCTTCTTCCTTAATCAATCCTTTCTAGTTTCTTTGCTTTTTAAGAAAGAAACTTCCAACATAACTGTAATTAATGGTTAATTAAACTTGCACTTATTGGCAAACATCTGAAAGGGCTCCAAATGTTTCCACTACTTGTACATGTGTAAAAAGTGCAATATATAACACTGTGCCCATTCAATCACAACATGGTAGATCCCTTTTAAAACTTTTTTACATCAAAAGGAGGAAAAAACAGCCATGCTTTCTGGAAGAATAGTCCCTCTAACTATGGCCTAGTTATGGCTTGCCAAGTGCTCAATAACTTGTTTCTGCAAATTCAATCTTCTTCATTCACTTGAGTATATATATAGCAGCTCATTAACTAAGCTTGGTACATATAGCAGTACTGCTTCTATCTAATGTACTGTACATGCAGAAGTCCTGCAAACACGACAGATCGTTGTAGGTAACAAATTATCGGGGAATCTTCATTCATCCTCGTATGACTTTTACCTACAAAATATGTTTGAGATGTATACCGTACTTACCAACAAATTTAGGAGTGATTTCTACACCGACCATGGAAGCTGACTGAGGGATACATACCAAGTAGCAATGGTCTTGAGCATATTCATATTTATTGCAAAACTGGCCCTGTAAACAGAAAAATGAAGACAATAATTCAGTTGAATGATCTTATTGGACTATGAATTGCATGTACTTCATAAATGACTAGATGTAACTTTTTAAGGGCATGGCATATACATGTGGTTTATAATAGGGCATGGCATATATACACAGTTTTTAAGAGGGTATGGCATATATACAGGGTTTCGAAAAGGGCATGGCATGTATATATACACAGTTTTTAAGAGGGTATGGCATATACAGGGTTTATAAAAGGCATAGCACATAATTTTTCAAAGGGCATGGCATATACAAAGTTTCTAAAAGGGCAGGGCATATACATAAATTTTAAGAGGGCACAGGGTATTAAACGGTTTTTAAAAGGACAGGGAAATACATGATTTTTACAAGGGCATTGCATATATATCATAAAATGTGAAAGGACATGGGCATCAATTGGCACAAACGCAAAGGCATTTATAGTATTATACGATAGCATTTTGTGCGATCACCACTGCAGGCCCTATTGTACTGTACATACATAAAAGTGACCCTACAGTGTAGGGTCATTTTTTTGGGTGAAAATTTGCTTGAAAAACAAGATAGAAGAAAGCCAACAGTAAGATAAGACATTATACCTTCAGCTTTTCAAGCCCTTTTCAAAAATGCAATACATTACAGGATGAATAATAGTACAACAAAAATATCTAGTTTTACTTCTAGCAAGGAAATGTGCTAAAATGCTCTGTTTGGGCTTTATCCGTCGACACTCAGCATTGAGACATGAACATTACGATAGTTTGTGTAGGAAATTTTCCATCATTAACACTTGTACAAAGAGGAATTGGATTTTTTTAAATTATAATAATTAAAATAATACGATAACAACGAGGTCAACAAGGAAATACAGAATAGGAACTGTTAACTTGTTTATCAGTTTCGTTTTTTAATACCAATAATGAAAGCAGCCATTCGCTGTATCAACACAAACAACTGTCAGTCAATTTCTCTGACTTGCAACAGGCACCGCTTGAATCACAAATATATCTGATCAGGTAATACATATATATATATGTATTTATATAAATATATATACAAATATATTAGAGAAAACCAGAGAAATAAGATATGACTCATAATTGACAAATAAGGAGTTACGTTTTAGATATATATAATATCTATTTAGTTGCTGGAACTGTATGAGCAAAGTTCAAACACTTCCATTTGTCAATGGAAATGTTGGCAAACATCAATGAAAATCAACACACTAATGAAACAAGAAACACATGGAAATCAACCACTAATGGTTCTTAAATCCTGCACATTTTGACATGTTCGATTCTTAAATTGTGCATATAAAAGAACATCAGATCTCTAACATCATCCAAACCACCATTTTCTAAATTGCAGTTCAGAGATGTTGTTCTTCACTAGATTCTCCATCAAATACTGATGATGGTTGGGTTTACGTCTCATTTTCAACTCAAGTTTATCATGAAGACACAAGTCAGTAGAATATTTCAAATCATATTTGCCATACCTGCAAAGCTTGGTAAAATGGATTGAACACTAAGTCATCCTGTTCAACAGCCATGGTCTAAAGTATGATCTCATATCCAGCTACACTAATCCTGGAAAGCAGAGGTTGGAGGAAAAGAAGAATTTGAATTTAACTTCTTATATTGGATAAATTAATGCTTCCATCAAAGTTGTCATGAAATAATTGCTAGCCTAATCATTTCAATTGGTATCAGGTTTTGGAAGATTTTGAAACAGCGCCCATTAATGACTTTCTGCTGTCACTAGAAACTCAGTTTATGTGTCAGATGTATAAGGGGTGGCTGAATGTTTGAAGAATGATAATTGCTTGGGCACTTTATACATGGCATCACTTTTATTTCACACAACAGGCCAAACTTAAGTTAAATTTTCAAATTCTTCAATAGAACTATAATACTTAGGGGACTTTCATGGCACCAGTGTGAAGCACTGATGCCATCTTAGCCTATAGCCTTGTGCTATTCTCTTACCCTTAAGCCAATTCTGATTTTAGCAAGTCCTGAATCCTGACAAACATTGTAATCACAGTTATAGATGGGATGGTGACTTAATGGTAGCACCTAACATAAAATGTTCTCCATACATGTTGACAGTGTTGTAGACCTGTCAACCTGTTTGACCCCAAAATAGGGAGAATAACATTTTTCAGGGCCAAAAAATAGGGAGAACAAGGGGAAAATAGGGAGGTTGGTAATTTTCATCTGAAATGATATAAATACTCCAAAATAAGTATAGTCTACAGTACTTATGCAATACAGTGAAATACAGTGAGAGAATCATCCAATCAGTGTTTCTTGTTGTAGTTTACAGCAGCTCGCTTCCCTTTCTCCAGGGTTTCTTTAGTAGGCTTTCATTTGAAACAGGGAACAGTCCCATCAAGCTTGAGACTTGACCGACTGCCTGTCTTGTTCTTGCGAACTACACTGAATAGCCTTTCCTGTTCAGTGTTACTGTGGGGAATTACTAACATAGGACTAATTGTTGGCTATTTTCAGAAATGTCGCAAGTGATGAAACATTAAAAAACCGGGAGAATAGAATATGAAACCGGGAGGCTGGGAGATTCGGATAAAAACCGGGAGTCTCCCGGTAATACCGGGAGAGTTGACGGGTCTGATGTTGTATAGGCCTAAGCTATAGCCTAATCCATTGAATAGTGTGTTGTAAGGTCTTCTGCTGTCATATGGTCGCCCGAGAAACTTTTTGAAACTGGTGACATACTGTAGTTCCAAGGCTTTCTGACATCCCTTTTGAAGAATTTTTGTTTCAACTTTCCCATAAAGGATATGTAGTATTTCTGTGCCAATGTTGATACTTTTGTCAATATGATGAAGTGGCAACTTAATGACAGTTTAAGTTAGGCAATTTGTGGTACAACCTGTACTGGAGGCCTAGTCGTAACTTTCCAAAGTTGTTTTCAAAGTTGCAAATATAGCACCATGTTGCATCTCAACAACCTTTATTGTACTAAACTTTCTGAAGGGAAGGGGCCACCCTTTTATGACTTAAAAATTACTGACATAATTCTAGAATACCTGAAACTCTTGCATCTTACAGATTATGACCTGAAGTCCCAAAGGCTATTTTAAACAATGTATTGTTGATCTCAAAAAAGACCTGTGTCTGTGACTGTGAGTTGTGGGATATTCTGCAATTGCTCTAACTTACAAATTATACAACCTTACAAGTTACATAGCACCCCCCACCCCCATGGTTTAAAAAACTGGTTTCACCCCTGCTGTAAAGGCTTGCACCCGTACAGCTTATGTCTGGGTAATCTGTATCTGACGTTGGCGTAGAATAATATTAAGTATTATTCTTCCAATGTAAAAGGGCTGCAAAATGGTCTAGGCCTATCCGAGTGTAACGTTGTGTAATTTATAGGCTATAGCTATACCACGGACTAGCCTAGATGTAAGATATAACTAGGCTTAAAATTGCTAACCTGTGCAAAAAGTTGTTTGCAAAGATGAACGATATCAATTTCGTACGGGTAAAGAAGTTGAGAAAAATGTTCAAAGCCAAGTGATATACTCTCGCCGATGTATGTGATGCGTTAGCGCTTAAGTTACACTTCAGTGTCACGCAACTTAGTTCTTTACGAAGATCAGCAAGCCTTATACTTCAGGTGGCATACTCCTTTAAGAGTCTATATCAATCCGCTCGATTGTTCACCTCAGGAAAAGTGCCAAAAAGCAGCGGCCAAAAAGCAGCGGGAGAACATCTTTTGTGACCTGTTATCAAACATAATCTATTTTTTGTGACTTGCATGTTGAAGAGCATGAATGGAAGTACATGTGGTGAGAAAATTGGGTCAATTGAGGCAATTTTAGACCCCTTTAGGCCTCCCAGGAGCAGCGTAGGAAATTTGTTTACCACTGAGTGAAGAGGTTTGTTTACAAGTGACGAAAAAATTTCCGGCTCGGATAGCAAAAGAAATCTTCAGGGTCATGAAACGGAAAATTGATGGTGCCATGAAAGGCCAATTTGTCAGCTATCCGGTGATGGGTAGCGTTTAGCTAGTGAAACCTTTAATCTAGAGACTTAGAGACCACATTATTTTTGTGATTTAGTGTGTAAGTCAATGGGGCTTTTAATGGGCGTATGCTACCTTCGTTAATTGAACAAATACCTGCTTGAAGGTAGCGGACATTAAGAGCGGACGATAAGAGCAGACTGATAAGAGCAGACTGTAAGGAGAAAAGCGGAGAGCGCCATCCATTTACTAGCGGACAATAAGCAACGTTGAAGGTGCAGTGGTATTCAGTAATTGTTTGTACATAAAATTTAAGACAATTCATCCCAATAATTAATGTTTATAATTAATAATCTTTCTTAAAGGAATCGATAAGAAGTGCGATAAGCAATAAAGAGACAGAGAAAAGTCCCTTCAAATGTAATGTTGTATTCCATGTTTTACAGTTAAAGAAGCCCCTCCATGCTCATTACACCCTGTGTGGGATTTCAATTTACATGACTTTTATCATGTAAATATGTTTTTATTCCAGTCCAGCAAAATTAGTGAAGAGTGTGCTCAGGCTCATATATCACCAATGATAAGAAGGCTGCAAACAAGCAACCTCTGTTTCTTGCACTACAAGAATAGCTTATACAGCCCAAGGGATGATCATACATACCAGCATTAGAAGGCCAATTCCTTGTGTAATCAGGGAATTGTTACTGGTAACAGCTCCCTTGTGTAATAAGGTTACAAGCGTCATTTAAAATCAAAGCTAGATGGTGGCAGAGCATGTACTTTTCTTTGAGATGATTCACATCTGCCATTGGTGTCTGTTACGTGAAATGAACACCGATTGAATTCATCCTGATTGGGTGTCACACTCCAATTACATCATGGTATATGTACAGTCCAGTGTGAACTGTTACTTGGACGGGATTGTCCTGAACATAACAAAGACTGCACTGTGATGCTGGTATATCACTAAAATCACTAAAATTTGTAAAGGAGCATCTAAAAATATTGATGTTCGGGGATCGAACGAAGGAGCCAAAAAAACGTCAGGCTCTTCAGTTACAGGGCACGAACCACTGCGCCACGGCAGCTGGTTAATATTTAATGCTCGTTTCTAATACTTAAAGTTCCAGAGACCGTATAAGATCGCGGCAAAAGCAAACTGCCCCCACCCTGGTCTCGAGCCCGCGATCCAAAATACGTCACGCTCTCGAGGTACAGAGCAACCAACCGCGCCACGACAGCAGTTGATATAAATCTAGGTTCGTTTCTAATACTTAAAGTTCCAGAGACCGTATAAGATCGCGGCAAAAGCAAACTGCCCCCACCCTGGTCTCGAGCCCGCGATCCAAAATACGTCACGCTCTCGAGGTACAGAGCAACCAACCGCGCCACGACAGCAGTTGATATAAATCTAGGTTCGTTTCTAATACTTAAAGTTCCAGAGACCGTATAAGATCGCGGCAAAAGCAAACTGCCCCCACCCTGGTCTCGAGCCCGCGATCCAAAATACGTCACGCTCTCGAGGTACAGAGCAACCAACCGCGCCACGACAGCAGTTGATATAAATCTAGGTTCGTTTCTAATACTTAAAGTTCCAGAGACCGTATCAGATCGCGGCAAAAGCAAACTGCCCCCACCCTGGTCTCGAGCCCGCGATCCAAAATACGTCACGCTCTCGAGGTACAGAGCAACCAACCGCGCCACGACAGCAGTTGATATAAATCTAGGTTCGTTTCTAATACTTAAAGTTCCAGAGACCGTATCAGATCGCGGCAAAAGCAAACTGCCCCCACCCTGGTCTCGAGCCCGCGATCCAAAATACGTCACGCTCTCGAGGTACAGAGCAACCAACCGCGCCACGACAGCAGTTGATATAAATCTAGGTTCGTTTCTAATACTTAAAGTTCCAGAGACCGTATCAGATCGCGGCAAAAGCAAACTGCCCCCACCCTGGTCTCGAGCCCGCGATCCAAAATACGTCACGCTCTCGAGGTACAGAGCAACCAACCGCGCCACGACAGCAGTTGATATAAATCTAGGTTCGTTTCTAATACTTAAAGTTCCAGAGACCGTATAAGATCGCGGCAAAAGCAAACTGCCCCCACCCTGGTCTCGAGCCCGCGATCCAAAATACGTCACGCTCTCGAGGTACAGAGCAACCAACCGCGCCACGACAGCAGTTGATATAAATCTAGGTTCGTTTCTAATACTTAAAGTTCCAGAGACCGTATAAGATCGCGGCAAAAGCAAACTGCCCCCACCCTGGTCTCGAGCCCGCGATCCAAAATACGTCACGCTCTCGAGGTACAGAGCAACCAACCGCGCCACGACAGCAGTTGATATAAATCTAGGTTCGTTTCTAATACTTAAAGTTCCAGAGACCGTATAAGATCGCGGCAAAAGCAAACTGCCCCCACCCTGGTCTCGAGCCCGCGATCCAAAATACGTCACGCTCTCGAGGTACAGAGCAACCAACCGCGCCACGACAGCAGTTGATATAAATCTAGGTTCGTTTCTAATACTTAAAGTTCCAGAGACCGTATAAGATCGCGGCAAAAGCAAACTGCCCCCACCCTGGTCTCGAGCCCGCGATCCAAAATACGTCACGCTCTCGAGGTACAGAGCAACCAACCGCGCCACGACAGCAGTTGATATAAATCTAGGTTCGTTTCTAATACTTAAAGTTCCAGAGACCGTATAAGATCGCGGCAAAAGCAAACTGCCCCCACCCTGGTCTCGAGCCCGCGATCCAAAATACGTCACGCTCTCGAGGTACAGAGCAACCAACCGCGCCACGACAGCAGTTGATATAAATCTAGGTTCGTTTCTAATACTTAAAGTTCCAGAGACCGTATAAGATCGCGGCAAAAGCAAACTGCCCCCACCCTGGTCTCGAGCCCGCGATCCAAAATACGTCACGCTCTCGAGGTACAGAGCAACCAACCGCGCCACGACAGCAGTTGATATAAATCTAGGTTCGTTTCTAATACTTAAAGTTCCAGAGACCGTATAAGATCGCGGCAAAAGCAAACTGCCCCCACCCTGGTCTCGAGCCCGCGATCCAAAATACGTCACGCTCTCGAGGTACAGAGCAACCAACCGCGCCACGACAGCAGTTGATATAAATCTAGGTTCGTTTCTAATACTTAAAGTTCCAGAGACCGTATAAGATCGCGGCAAAAGCAAACTGCCCCCACCCTGGTCTCGAGCCCGCGATCCAAAATACGTCACGCTCTCGAGGTACAGAGCAACCAACCGCGCCACGACAGCAGTTGATATAAATCTAGGTTCGTTTCTAATACTTAAAGTTCCAGAGACCGTATAAGATCGCGGCAAAAGCAAACTGCCCCCACCCTGGTCTCGAGCCCGCGATCCAAAATACGTCACGCTCTCGAGGTACAGAGCAACCAACCGCGCCACGACAGCAGTTGATATAAATCTAGGTTCGTTTCTAATACTTAAAGTTCCAGAGACCGTATAAGATCGCGGCAAAAGCAAACTGCCCCCACCCTGGTCTCGAGCCCGCGATCCAAAATACGTCACGCTCTCGAGGTACAGAGCAACCAACCGCGCCACGACAGCAGTTGATATAAATCTAGGTTCGTTTCTAATACTTAAAGTTCCAGAGACCGTATAAGATCGCGGCAAAAGCAAACTGCCCCCACCCTGGTCTCGAGCCCGCGATCCAAAATACGTCACGCTCTCGAGGTACAGAGCAACCAACCGCGCCACGACAGCAGTTGATATAAATCTAGGTTCGTTTCTAATACTTAAAGTTCCAGAGACCGTATAAGATCGCGGCAAAAGCAAACTGCCCCCACCCTGGTCTCGAGCCCGCGATCCAAAATACGTCACGCTCTCGAGGTACAGAGCAACCAACCGCGCCACGACAGCAGTTGATATAAATCTAGGTTCGTTTCTAATACTTAAAGTTCCAGAGACCGTATAAGATCGCGGCAAAAGCAAACTGCCCCCACCCTGGTCTCGAGCCCGCGATCCAAAATACGTCACGCTCTCGAGGTACAGAGCAACCAACCGCGCCACGACAGCAGTTGATATAAATCTAGGTTCGTTTCTAATACTTAAAGTTCCAGAGACCGTATAAGATCGCGGCAAAAGCAAACTGCCCCCACCCTGGTCTCGAGCCCGCGATCCAAAATACGTCACGCTCTCGAGGTACAGAGCAACCAACCGCGCCACGACAGCAGTTGATATAAATCTAGGTTCGTTTCTAATACTTAAAGTTCCAGAGACCGTATAAGATCGCGGCAAAAGCAAACTGCCCCCACCCTGGTCTCGAGCCCGCGATCCAAAATACGTCACGCTCTCGAGGTACAGAGCAACCAACCGCGCCACGACAGCAGTTGATATAAATCTAGGTTCGTTTCTAATACTTAAAGTTCCAGAGACCGTATAAGATCGCGGCAAAAGCAAACTGCCCCCACCCTGGTCTCGAGCCCGCGATCCAAAATACGTCACGCTCTCGAGGTACAGAGCAACCAACCGCGCCACGACAGCAGTTGATATAAATCTAGGTTCGTTTCTAATACTTAAAGTTCCAGAGACCGTATAAGATCGCGGCAAAAGCAAACTGCCCCCACCCTGGTCTCGAGCCCGCGATCCAAAATACGTCACGCTCTCGAGGTACAGAGCAACCAACCGCGCCACGACAGCAGTTGATATAAATCTAGGTTCGTTTCTAATACTTAAAGTTCCAGAGACCGTATAAGATCGCGGCAAAAGCAAACTGCCCCCACCCTGGTCTCGAGCCCGCGATCCAAAATACGTCACGCTCTCGAGGTACAGAGCAACCAACCGCGCCACGACAGCAGTTGATATAAATCTAGGTTCGTTTCTAATACTTAAAGTTCCAGAGACCGTATAAGATCGCGGCAAAAGCAAACTGCCCCCACCCTGGTCTCGAGCCCGCGATCCAAAATACGTCACGCTCTCGAGGTACAGAGCAACCAACCGCGCCACGACAGCAGTTGATATAAATCTAGGTTCGTTTCTAATACTTAAAGTTCCAGAGACCGTATAAGATCGCGGCAAAAGCAAACTGCCCCCACCCTGGTCTCGAGCCCGCGATCCAAAATACGTCACGCTCTCGAGGTACAGAGCAACCAACCGCGCCACGACAGCAGTTGATATAAATCTAGGTTCGTTTCTAATACTTAAAGTTCCAGAGACCGTATAAGATCGCGGCAAAAGCAAACTGCCCCCACCCTGGTCTCGAGCCCGCGATCCAAAATACGTCACGCTCTCGAGGTACAGAGCAACCAACCGCGCCACGACAGCAGTTGATATAAATCTAGGTTCGTTTCTAATACTTAAAGTTCCAGAGACCGTATAAGATCGCGGCAAAAGCAAACTGCCCCCACCCTGGTCTCGAGCCCGCGATCCAAAATACGTCACGCTCTCGAGGTACAGAGCAACCAACCGCGCCACGACAGCAGTTGATATAAATCTAGGTTCGTTTCTAATACTTAAAGTTCCAGAGACCGTATAAGATCGCGGCAAAAGCAAACTGCCCCCACCCTGGTCTCGAGCCCGCGATCCAAAATACGTCACGCTCTCGAGGTACAGAGCAACCAACCGCGCCACGACAGCAGTTGATATAAATCTAGGTTCGTTTCTAATACTTAAAGTTCCAGAGACCGTATAAGATCGCGGCAAAAGCAAACTGCCCCCACCCTGGTCTCGAGCCCGCGATCCAAAATACGTCACGCTCTCGAGGTACAGAGCAACCAACCGCGCCACGACAGCAGTTGATATAAATCTAGGTTCGTTTCTAATACTTAAAGTTCCAGAGACCGTATAAGATCGCGGCAAAAGCAAACTGCCCCCACCCTGGTCTCGAGCCCGCGATCCAAAATACGTCACGCTCTCGAGGTACAGAGCAACCAACCGCGCCACGACAGCAGTTGATATAAATCTAGGTTCGTTTCTAATACTTAAAGTTCCAGAGACCGTATAAGATCGCGGCAAAAGCAAACTGCCCCCACCCTGGTCTCGAGCCCGCGATCCAAAATACGTCACGCTCTCGAGGTACAGAGCAACCAACCGCGCCACGACAGCAGTTGATATAAATCTAGGTTCGTTTCTAATACTTAAAGTTCCAGAGACCGTATAAGATCGCGGCAAAAGCAAACTGCCCCCACCCTGGTCTCGAGCCCGCGATCCAAAATACGTCACGCTCTCGAGGTACAGAGCAACCAACCGCGCCACGACAGCAGTTGATATAAATCTAGGTTCGTTTCTAATACTTAAAGTTCCAGAGACCGTATAAGATCGCGGCAAAAGCAAACTGCCCCCACCCTGGTCTCGAGCCCGCGATCTAAAATACGTCACGCTCTCGAGGTACAGAGCAACCAACCGCGCCACGACAGCAGTTGATATAAATCTAGGTTCGTTTCTAATACTTAAAGTTCCAGAGACCGTATAAGATCGCGGCAAAAGCAAACTGCCCCCACCCTGGTCTCGAGCCCGCGATCCAAAATACGTCACGCTCTCGAGGTACAGAGCAACCAACCGCGCCACGACAGCAGTTGATATAAATCTAGGTTCGTTTCTAATACTTAAAGTTCCAGAGACCGTATCAGATCGCGGCAAAAGCAAACTGCCCCCACCCTGGTCTCGAGCCCGCGATCCAAAATACGTCACGCTCTCGAGGTACAGAGCAACCAACCGCGCCACGACAGCAGTTGATATAAATCTAGGTTCGTTTCTAATACTTAAAGTTCCAGAGACCGTATCAGATCGCGGCAAAAGCAAACTGCCCCCACCCTGGTCTCGAGCCCGCGATCCAAAATACGTCACGCTCTCGAGGTACAGAGCAACCAACCGCGCCACGACAGCAGTTGATATAAATCTAGGTTCGTTTCTAATACTTAAAGTTCCAGAGACCGTATCAGATCGCGGCAAAAGCAAACTGCCCCCACCCTGGTCTCGAGCCCGCGATCCAAAATACGTCACGCTCTCGAGGTACAGAGCAACCAACCGCGCCACGACAGCAGTTGATATAAATCTAGGTTCGTTTCTAATACTTAAAGTTCCAGAGACCGTATCAGATCGCGGCAAAAGCAAACTGCCCCCACCCTGGTCTCGAGCCCGCGATCCAAAATACGTCACGCTCTCGAGGTACAGAGCAACCAACCGCGCCACGACAGCAGTTGATATAAATCTAGGTTCGTTTCTAATACTTAAAGTTCCAGAGACCGTATCAGATCGCGGCAAAAGCAAACTGCCCCCACCCTGGTCTCGAGCCCGCGATCCAAAATACGTCACGCTCTCGAGGTACAGAGCAACCAACCGCGCCACGACAGCAGTTGATATAAATCTAGGTTCGTTTCTAATACTTAAAGTTCCAGAGACCGTATCAGATCGCGGCAAAAGCAAACTGCCCCCACCCTGGTCTCGAGCCCGCGATCCAAAATACGTCACGCTCTCGAGGTACAGAGCAACCAACCGCGCCACGACAGCAGTTGATATAAATCTAGGTTCGTTTCTAATACTTAAAGTTCCAGAGACCGTATAAGATCGCGGCAAAAGCAAACTGCCCCCACCCTGGTCTCGAGCCCGCGATCCAAAATACGTCACGCTCTCGAGGTACAGAGCAACCAACCGCGCCACGACAGCAGTTGATATAAATCTAGGTTCGTTTCTAATACTTAAAGTTCCAGAGACCGTATAAGATCGCGGCAAAAGCAAACTGCCCCCACCCTGGTCTCGAGCCCGCGATCCAAAATACGTCACGCTCTCGAGGTACAGAGCAACCAACCGCGCCACGACAGCAGTTGATATAAATCTAGGTTCGTTTCTAATACTTAAAGTTCCAGAGACCGTATAAGATCGCGGCAAAAGCAAACTGCCCCCACCCTGGTCTCGAGCCCGCGATCCAAAATACGTCACGCTCTCGAGGTACAGAGCAACCAACCGCGCCACGACAGCAGTTGATATAAATCTAGGTTCGTTTCTAATACTTAAAGTTCCAGAGACCGTATAAGATCGCGGCAAAAGCAAACTGCCCCCACCCTGGTCTCGAGCCCGCGATCCAAAATACGTCACGCTCTCGAGGTACAGAGCAACCAACCGCGCCACGACAGCAGTTGATATAAATCTAGGTTCGTTTCTAATACTTAAAGTTCCAGAGACCGTATAAGATCGCGGCAAAAGCAAACTGCCCCCACCCTGGTCTCGAGCCCGCGATCCAAAATACGTCACGCTCTCGAGGTACAGAGCAACCAACCGCGCCACGACAGCAGTTGATATAAATCTAGGTTCGTTTCTAATACTTAAAGTTCCAGAGACCGTATAAGATCGCGGCAAAAGCAAACTGCCCCCACCCTGGTCTCGAGCCCGCGATCCAAAATACGTCACGCTCTCGAGGTACAGAGCAACCAACCGCGCCACGACAGCAGTTGATATAAATCTAGGTTCGTTTCTAATACTTAAAGTTCCAGAGACCGTATAAGATCGCGGCAAAAGCAAACTGCCCCCACCCTGGTCTCGAGCCCGCGATCCAAAATACGTCACGCTCTCGAGGTACAGAGCAACCAACCGCGCCACGACAGCAGTTGATATAAATCTAGGTTCGTTTCTAATACTTAAAGTTCCAGAGACCGTATAAGATCGCGGCAAAAGCAAACTGCCCCCACCCTGGTCTCGAGCCCGCGATCCAAAATACGTCACGCTCTCGAGGTACAGAGCAACCAACCGCGCCACGACAGCAGTTGATATAAATCTAGGTTCGTTTCTAATACTTAAAGTTCCAGAGACCGTATAAGATCGCGGCAAAAGCAAACTGCCCCCACCCTGGTCTCGAGCCCGCGATCCAAAATACGTCACGCTCTCGAGGTACAGAGCAACCAACCGCGCCACGACAGCAGTTGATATAAATCTAGGTTCGTTTCTAATACTTAAAGTTCCAGAGACCGTATCAGATCGCGGCAAAAGCAAACTGCCCCCACCCTGGTCTCGAGCCCGCGATCCAAAATACGTCACGCTCTCGAGGTACAGAGCAACCAACCGCGCCACGACAGCAGTTGATATAAATCTAGGTTCGTTTCTAATACTTAAAGTTCCAGAGACCGTATAAGATCGCGGCAAAAGCAAACTGCCCCCACCCTGGTCTCGAGCCCGCGATCCAAAATACGTCACGCTCTCGAGGTACAGAGCAACCAACCGCGCCACGACAGCAGTTGATATAAATCTAGGTTCGTTTCTAATACTTAAAGTTCCAGAGACCGTATCAGATCGCGGCAAAAGCAAACTGCCCCCACCCTGGTCTCGAGCCCGCGATCCAAAATACGTCACGCTCTCGAGGTACAGAGCAACCAACCGCGCCACGACAGCAGTTGATATAAATCTAGGTTCGTTTCTAATACTTAAAGTTCCAGAGACCGTATAAGATCGCGGCAAAAGCAAACTGCCCCCACCCTGGTCTCGAGCCCGCGATCCAAAATACGTCACGCTCTCGAGGTACAGAGCAACCAACCGCGCCACGACAGCAGTTGATATAAATCTAGGTTCGTTTCTAATACTTAAAGTTCCAGAGACCGTATAAGATCGCGGCAAAAGCAAACTGCCCCCACCCTGGTCTCGAGCCCGCGATCCAAAATACGTCACGCTCTCGAGGTACAGAGCAACCAACCGCGCCACGACAGCAGTTGATATAAATCTAGGTTCGTTTCTAATACTTAAAGTTCCAGAGACCGTATCAGATCGCGGCAAAAGCAAACTGCCCCCACCCTGGTCTCGAGCCCGCGATCCAAAATACGTCACGCTCTCGAGGTACAGAGCAACCAACCGCGCCACGACAGCAGTTGATATAAATCTAGGTTCGTTTCTAATACTTAAAGTTCCAGAGACCGTATAAGATCGCGGCAAAAGCAAACTGCCCCCACCCTGGTCTCGAGCCCGCGATCCAAAATACGTCACGCTCTCGAGGTACAGAGCAACCAACCGCGCCGCGACAGCAGTTGATATAAATCTAGGTTCGTTTCTAATACTTAAAGTTCCAGAGACCGTATAAGATCGCGGCAAAAGCAAACTGCCCCCACCCTGGTCTCGAGCCCGCGATCCAAAATACGTCACGCTCTCGAGGTACAGAGCAACCAACCGCGCCGCGACAGCAGTTGATATAAATCTAGGTTCGTTTCTAATACTTAAAGTTCCAGAGACCGTATCAGATCGCGGCAAAAGCAAACTGCCCCCACCCTGGTCTCGAGCCCGCGATCCAAAATACGTCACGCTCTCGAGGTACAGA
This sequence comes from Apostichopus japonicus, assembly GCF_037975245.1. Taxonomy (NCBI): domain Eukaryota; kingdom Metazoa; phylum Echinodermata; class Holothuroidea; order Aspidochirotida; family Stichopodidae; genus Apostichopus; species Apostichopus japonicus. Next base: position 18,470,867 of record NC_092575.1, on the reverse strand, counting down.
GCAACCAACCGCGCCACGACAGCAGTTGATATAAATCTAGGTTCGTTTCTAATACTTAAAGTTCCAGAGACCGTATCAGATCGCGGCAAAAGCAAACTGCCCCCACCCTGGTCTCGAGCCCGCGATCCAAAATACGTCACGCTCTCGAGGTACAGAGCAACCAACCGCGCCACGACAGCAGTTGATATAAATCTAGGTTCGTTTCTAATACTTAAAGTTCCAGAGACCGTATAAGATCGCGGCAAAAGCAAACTGCCCCCACCCTGGTCTCGAGCCCGCGATCCAAAATACGTCACGCTCTCGAGGTACAGAGCAACCAACCGCGCCACGACAGCAGTTGATATAAATCTAGGTTCGTTTCTAATACTTAAAGTTCCAGAGACCGTATAAGATCGCGGCAAAAGCAAACTGCCCCCACCCTGGTCTCGAGCCCGCGATCCAAAATACGTCACGCTCTCGAGGTACAGAGCAACCAACCGCGCCACGACAGCAGTTGATATAAATCTAGGTTCGTTTCTAATACTTAAAGTTCCAGAGACCGTATAAGATCGCGGCAAAAGCAAACTGCCCCCACCCTGGTCTCGAGCCCGCGATCCAAAATACGTCACGCTCTCGAGGTACAGAGCAACCAACCGCGCCACGACAGCAGTTGATATAAATCTAGGTTCGTTTCTAATACTTAAAGTTCCAGAGACCGTATAAGATCGCGGCAAAAGCAAACTGCCCCCACCCTGGTCTCGAGCCCGCGATCCAAAATACGTCACGCTCTCGAGGTACAGAGCAACCAACCGCGCCACGACAGCAGTTGATATAAATCTAGGTTCGTTTCTAATACTTAAAGTTCCAGAGACCGTATAAGATCGCGGCAAAAGCAAACTGCCCCCACCCTGGTCTCGAGCCCGCGATCCAAAATACGTCACGCTCTCGAGGTACAGAGCAACCAACCGCGCCACGACAGCAGTTGATATAAATCTAGGTTCGTTTCTAATACTTAAAGTTCCAGAGACCGTATCAGATCGCGGCAAAAGCAAACTGCCCCCACCCTGGTCTCGAGCCCGCGATCCAAAATACGTCACGCTCTCGAGGTACAGAGCAACCAACCGCGCCACGACAGCAGTTGATATAAATCTAGGTTCGTTTCTAATACTTAAAGTTCCAGAGACCGTATCAGATCGCGGCAAAAGCAAACTGCCCCCACCCTGGTCTCGAGCCCGCGATCCAAAATACGTCACGCTCTCGAGGTACAGAGCAACCAACCGCGCCACGACAGCAGTTGATATAAATCTAGGTTCGTTTCTAATACTTAAAGTTCCAGAGACCGTATCAGATCGCGGCAAAAGCAAACTGCCCCCACCCTGGTCTCGAGCCCGCGATCCAAAATACGTCACGCTCTCGAGGTACAGAGCAACCAACCGCGCCACGACAGCAGTTGATATAAATCTAGGTTCGTTTCTAATACTTAAAGTTCCAGAGACCGTATCAGATCGCGGCAAAAGCAAACTGCCCCCACCCTGGTCTCGAGCCCGCGATCCAAAATACGTCACGCTCTCGAGGTACAGAGCAACCAACCGCGCCACGACAGCAGTTGATATAAATCTAGGTTCGTTTCTAATACTTAAAGTTCCAGAGACCGTATCAGATCGCGGCAAAAGCAAACTGCCCCCACCCTGGTCTCGAGCCCGCGATCCAAAATACGTCACGCTCTCGAGGTACAGAGCAACCAACCGCGCCACGACAGCAGTTGATATAAATCTAGGTTCGTTTCTAATACTTAAAGTTCCAGAGACCGTATCAGATCGCGGCAAAAGCAAACTGCCCCCACCCTGGTCTCGAGCCCGCGATCCAAAATACGTCACGCTCTCGAGGTACAGAGCAACCAACCGCGCCACGACAGCAGTTGATATAAATCTAGGTTCGTTTCTAATACTTAAAGTTCCAGAGACCGTATCAGATCGCGGCAAAAGCAAACTGCCCCCACCCTGGTCTCGAGCCCGCGATCCAAAATACGTCACGCTCTCGAGGTACAGAGCAACCAACCGCGCCACGACAGCAGTTGATATAAATCTAGGTTCGTTTCTAATACTTAAAGTTCCAGAGACCGTATCAGATCGCGGCAAAAGCAAACTGCCCCCACCCTGGTCTCGAGCCCGCGATCCAAAATACGTCACGCTCTCGAGGTACAGAGCAACCAACCGCGCCACGACAGCAGTTGATATAAATCTAGGTTCGTTTCTAATACTTAAAGTTCCAGAGACCGTATCAGATCGCGGCAAAAGCAAACTGCCCCCACCCTGGTCTCGAGCCCGCGATCCAAAATACGTCACGCTCTCGAGGTACAGAGCAACCAACCGCGCCACGACAGCAGTTGATATAAATCTAGGTTCGTTTCTAATACTTAAAGTTCCAGAGACCGTATAAGATCGCGGCAAAAGCAAACTGCCCCCACCCTGGTCTCGAGCCCGCGATCCAAAATACGTCACGCTCTCGAGGTACAGAGCAACCAACCGCGCCACGACAGCAGTTGATATAAATCTAGGTTCGTTTCTAATACTTAAAGTTCCAGAGACCGTATAAGATCGCGGCAAAAGCAAACTGCCCCCACCCTGGTCTCGAGCCCGCGATCCAAAATACGTCACGCTCTCGAGGTACAGAGCAACCAACCGCGCCACGACAGCAGTTGATATAAATCTAGGTTCGTTTCTAATACTTAAAGTTCCAGAGACCGTATAAGATCGCGGCAAAAGCAAACTGCCCCCACCCTGGTCTCGAGCCCGCGATCCAAAATACGTCACGCTCTCGAGGTACAGAGCAACCAACCGCGCCACGACAGCAGTTGATATAAATCTAGGTTCGTTTCTAATACTTAAAGTTCCAGAGACCGTATAAGATCGCGGCAAAAGCAAACTGCCCCCACCCTGGTCTCGAGCCCGCGATCCAAAATACGTCACGCTCTCGAGGTACAGAGCAACCAACCGCGCCACGACAGCAGTTGATATAAATCTAGGTTCGTTTCTAATACTTAAAGTTCCAGAGACCGTATAAGATCGCGGCAAAAGCAAACTGCCCCCACCCTGGTCTCGAGCCCGCGATCCAAAATACGTCACGCTCTCGAGGTACAGAGCAACCAACCGCGCCACGACAGCAGTTGATATAAATCTAGGTTCGTTTCTAATACTTAAAGTTCCAGAGACCGTATAAGATCGCGGCAAAAGCAAACTGCCCCCACCCTGGTCTCGAGCCCGCGATCCAAAATACGTCACGCTCTCGAGGTACAGAGCAACCAACCGCGCCACGACAGCAGTTGATATAAATCTAGGTTCGTTTCTAATACTTAAAGTTCCAGAGACCGTATCAGATCGCGGCAAAAGCAAACTGCCCCCACCCTGGTCTCGAGCCCGCGATCCAAAATACGTCACGCTCTCGAGGTACAGAGCAACCAACCGCGCCACGACAGCAGTTGATATAAATCTAGGTTCGTTTCTAATACTTAAAGTTCCAGAGACCGTATCAGATCGCGGCAAAAGCAAACTGCCCCCACCCTGGTCTCGAGCCCGCGATCCAAAATACGTCACGCTCTCGAGGTACAGAGCAACCAACCGCGCCACGACAGCAGTTGATATAAATCTAGGTTCGTTTCTAATACTTAAAGTTCCAGAGACCGTATCAGATCGCGGCAAAAGCAAACTGCCCCCACCCTGGTCTCGAGCCCGCGATCCAAAATACGTCACGCTCTCGAGGTACAGAGCAACCAACCGCGCCACGACAGCAGTTGATATAAATCTAGGTTCGTTTCTAATACTTAAAGTTCCAGAGACCGTATCAGATCGCGGCAAAAGCAAACTGCCCCCACCCTGGTCTCGAGCCCGCGATCCAAAATACGTCACGCTCTCGAGGTACAGAGCAACCAACCGCGCCACGACAGCAGTTGATATAAATCTAGGTTCGTTTCTAATACTTAAAGTTCCAGAGACCGTATCAGATCGCGGCAAAAGCAAACTGCCCCCACCCTGGTCTCGAGCCCGCGATCCAAAATACGTCACGCTCTCGAGGTACAGAGCAACCAACCGCGCCACGACAGCAGTTGATATAAATCTAGGTTCGTTTCTAATACTTAAAGTTCCAGAGACCGTATCAGATCGCGGCAAAAGCAAACTGCCCCCACCCTGGTCTCGAGCCCGCGATCCAAAATACGTCACGCTCTCGAGGTACAGAGCAACCAACCGCGCCACGACAGCAGTTGATATAAATCTAGGTTCGTTTCTAATACTTAAAGTTCCAGAGACCGTATCAGATCGCGGCAAAAGCAAACTGCCCCCACCCTGGTCTCGAGCCCGCGATCCAAAATACGTCACGCTCTCGAGGTACAGAGCAACCAACCGCGCCACGACAGCAGTTGATATAAATCTAGGTTCGTTTCTAATACTTAAAGTTCCAGAGACCGTATCAGATCGCGGCAAAAGCAAACTGCCCCCACCCTGGTCTCGAGCCCGCGATCCAAAATACGTCACGCTCTCGAGGTACAGAGCAACCAACCGCGCCACGACAGCAGTTGATATAAATCTAGGTTCGTTTCTAATACTTAAAGTTCCAGAGACCGTATCAGATCGCGGCAAAAGCAAACTGCCCCCACCCTGGTCTCGAGCCCGCGATCCAAAATACGTCACGCTCTCGAGGTACAGAGCAACCAACCGCGCCACGACAGCAGTTGATATAAATCTAGGTTCGTTTCTAATACTTAAAGTTCCAGAGACCGTATCAGATCGCGGCAAAAGCAAACTGCCCCCACCCTGGTCTCGAGCCCGCGATCCAAAATACGTCACGCTCTCGAGGTACAGAGCAACCAACCGCGCCACGACAGCAGTTGATATAAATCTAGGTTCGTTTCTAATACTTAAAGTTCCAGAGACCGTATCAGATCGCGGCAAAAGCAAACTGCCCCCACCCTGGTCTCGAGCCCGCGATCCAAAATACGTCACGCTCTCGAGGTACAGAGCAACCAACCGCGCCACGACAGCAGTTGATATAAATCTAGGTTCGTTTCTAATACTTAAAGTTCCAGAGACCGTATCAGATCGCGGCAAAAGCAAACTGCCCCCACCCTGGTCTCGAGCCCGCGATCCAAAATACGTCACGCTCTCGAGGTACAGAGCAACCAACCGCGCCACGACAGCAGTTGATATAAATCTAGGTTCGTTTCTAATACTTAAAGTTCCAGAGACCGTATCAGATCGCGGCAAAAGCAAACTGCCCCCACCCTGGTCTCGAGCCCGCGATCCAAAATACGTCACGCTCTCGAGGTACAGAGCAACCAACCGCGCCACGACAGCAGTTGATATAAATCTAGGTTCGTTTCTAATACTTAAAGTTCCAGAGACCGTATCAGATCGCGGCAAAAGCAAACTGCCCCCACCCTGGTCTCGAGCCCGCGATCCAAAATACGTCACGCTCTCGAGGTACAGAGCAACCAACCGCGCCACGACAGCAGTTGATATAAATCTAGGTTCGTTTCTAATACTTAAAGTTCCAGAGACCGTATAAGATCGCGGCAAAAGCAAACTGCCCCCACCCTGGTCTCGAGCCCGCGATCCAAAATACGTCACGCTCTCGAGGTACAGAGCAACCAACCGCGCCACGACAGCAGTTGATATAAATCTAGGTTCGTTTCTAATACTTAAAGTTCCAGAGACCGTATAAGATCGCGGCAAAAGCAAACTGCCCCCACCCTGGTCTCGAGCCCGCGATCCAAAATACGTCACGCTCTCGAGGTACAGAGCAACCAACCGCGCCACGACAGCAGTTGATATAAATCTAGGTTCGTTTCTAATACTTAAAGTTCCAGAGACCGTATAAGATCGCGGCAAAAGCAAACTGCCCCCACCCTGGTCTCGAGCCCGCGATCCAAAATACGTCACGCTCTCGAGGTACAGAGCAACCAACCGCGCCACGACAGCAGTTGATATAAATCTAGGTTCGTTTCTAATACTTAAAGTTCCAGAGACCGTATAAGATCGCGGCAAAAGCAAACTGCCCCCACCCTGGTCTCGAGCCCGCGATCCAAAATACGTCACGCTCTCGAGGTACAGAGCAACCAACCGCGCCACGACAGCAGTTGATATAAATCTAGGTTCGTTTCTAATACTTAAAGTTCCAGAGACCGTATAAGATCGCGGCAAAAGCAAACTGCCCCCACCCTGGTCTCGAGCCCGCGATCCAAAATACGTCACGCTCTCGAGGTACAGAGCAACCAACCGCGCCACGACAGCAGTTGATATAAATCTAGGTTCGTTTCTAATACTTAAAGTTCCAGAGACCGTATAAGATCGCGGCAAAAGCAAACTGCCCCCACCCTGGTCTCGAGCCCGCGATCCAAAATACGTCACGCTCTCGAGGTACAGAGCAACCAACCGCGCCACGACAGCAGTTGATATAAATCTAGGTTCGTTTCTAATACTTAAAGTTCCAGAGACCGTATAAGATCGCGGCAAAAGCAAACTGCCCCCACCCTGGTCTCGAGCCCGCGATCCAAAATACGTCACGCTCTCGAGGTACAGAGCAACCAACCGCGCCACGACAGCAGTTGATATAAATCTAGGTTCGTTTCTAATACTTAAAGTTCCAGAGACCGTATAAGATCGCGGCAAAAGCAAACTGCCCCCACCCTGGTCTCGAGCCCGCGATCCAAAATACGTCACGCTCTCGAGGTACAGAGCAACCAACCGCGCCACGACAGCAGTTGATATAAATCTAGGTTCGTTTCTAATACTTAAAGTTCCAGAGACCGTATAAGATCGCGGCAAAAGCAAACTGCCCCCACCCTGGTCTCGAGCCCGCGATCCAAAATACGTCACGCTCTCGAGGTACAGAGCAACCAACCGCGCCACGACAGCAGTTGATATAAATCTAGGTTCGTTTCTAATACTTAAAGTTCCAGAGACCGTATAAGATCGCGGCAAAAGCAAACTGCCCCCACCCTGGTCTCGAGCCCGCGATCCAAAATACGTCACGCTCTCGAGGTACAGAGCAACCAACCGCGCCACGACAGCAGTTGATATAAATCTAGGTTCGTTTCTAATACTTAAAGTTCCAGAGACCGTATAAGATCGCGGCAAAAGCAAACTGCCCCCACCCTGGTCTCGAGCCCGCGATCCAAAATACGTCACGCTCTCGAGGTACAGAGCAACCAACCGCGCCACGACAGCAGTTGATATAAATCTAGGTTCGTTTCTAATACTTAAAGTTCCAGAGACCGTATAAGATCGCGGCAAAAGCAAACTGCCCCCACCCTGGTCTCGAGCCCGCGATCCAAAATACGCCACGCTCTCGAGGTACAGAGCAACCAACCGCGCCACGACAGCAGTTGATATAAATCTAGGTTCGTTTCTAATACTTAAAGTTCCAGAGACCGTATAAGATCGCGGCAAAAGCAAACTGCCCCCACCCTGGTCTCGAGCCCGCGATCCAAAATACGCCACGCTCTCGAGGTACAGAGCAACCAACCGCGCCACGACAGCAGTTGATATAAATCTAGGTTCGTTTCTAATACTTAAAGTTCCAGAGACCGTATAAGATCGCGGCAAAAGCAAACTGCCCCCACCCTGGTCTCGAGCCCGCGATCCAAAATACGCCACGCTCTCGAGGTACAGAGCAACCAACCGCGCCACGACAGCAGTTGATATAAATCTAGGTTCGTTTCTAATACTTAAAGTTCCAGAGACCGTATAAGATCGCGGCAAAAGCAAACTGCCCCCACCCTGGTCTCGAGCACGCGATCCAAAATACGCCACGCTCTCGAGGTACAGAGCAACCAACCGCGCCACGACAGCAGTTGATATAAATCTAGGTTCGTTTCTAATACTTAAAGTTCCAGAGACCGTATAAGATCGCGGCAAAAGCAAACTGCCCCCACCCTGGTCTCGAGCCCGCGATCCAAAATACGCCACGCTCTCGAGGTACAGAGCAACCAACCGCGCCACGACAGCAGTTGATATAAATCTAGGTTCGTTTCTAATACTTAAAGTTCCAGAGACCGTATAAGATCGCGGCAAAAGCAAACTGCCCCCACCCTGGTCTCGAGCCCGCGATCCAAAATACGCCACGCTCTCGAGGTACAGAGCAACCAACCGCGCCACGACAGCAGTTGATATAAATCTAGGTTCGTTTCTAATACTTAAAGTTCCAGAGACCGTATAAGATCGCGGCAAAAGCAAACTGCCCCCACCCTGGTCTCGAGCCCGCGATCCAAAATACGCCACGCTCTCGAGGTACAGAGCAACCAACCGCGCCACGACAGCAGTTGATATAAATCTAGGTTCGTTTCTAATACTTAAAGTTCCAGAGACCGTATAAGATCGCGGCAAAAGCAAACTGCCCCCACCCTGGTCTCGAGCCCGCGATCCAAAATACGTCACGCTCTCGAGGTACAGAGCAACCAACCGCGCCACGACAGCAGTTGATATAAATCTAGGTTCGTTTCTAATACTTAAAGTTCCAGAGACCGTATAAGATCGCGGCAAAAGCAAACTGCCCCCACCCTGGTCTCGAGCCCGCGATCCAAAATACGTCACGCTCTCGAGGTACAGAGCAACCAACCGCGCCACGACAGCAGTTGATATAAATCTAGGTTCGTTTCTAATACTTAAAGTTCCAGAGACCGTATAAGATCGCGGCAAAAGCAAACTGCCCCCACCCTGGTCTCGAGCCCGCGATCCAAAATACGTCACGCTCTCGAGGTACAGAGCAACCAACCGCGCCACGACAGCAGTTGATATAAATCTAGGTTCGTTTCTAATACTTAAAGTTCCAGAGACCGTATAAGATCGCGGCAAAAGCAAACTGCCCCCACCCTGGTCTCGAGCCCGCGATCCAAAATACGTCACGCTCTCGAGGTACAGAGCAACCAACCGCGCCACGACAGCAGTTGATATAAATCTAGGTTCGTTTCTAATACTTAAAGTTCCAGAGACCGTATCAGATCGCGGCAAAAGCAAACTGCCCCCACCCTGGTCTCGAGCCCGCGATCCAAAATACGTCACGCTCTCGAGGTACAGAGCAACCAACCGCGCCACGACAGCAGTTGATATAAATCTAGGTTCGTTTCTAATACTTAAAGTTCCAGAGACCGTATCAGATCGCGGCAAAAGCAAACTGCCCCCACCCTGGTCTCGAGCCCGCGATCCAAAATACGTCACGCTCTCGAGGTACAGAGCAACCAACCGCGCCACGACAGCAGTTGATATAAATCTAGGTTCGTTTCTAATACTTAAAGTTCCAGAGACCGTATCAGATCGCGGCAAAAGCAAACTGCCCCCACCCTGGTCTCGAGCCCGCGATCCAAAATACGTCACGCTCTCGAGGTACAGAGCAACCAACCGCGCCACGACAGCAGTTGATATAAATCTAGGTTCGTTTCTAATACTTAAAGTTCCAGAGACCGTATAAGATCGCGGCAAAAGCAAACTGCCCCCACCCTGGTCTCGAGCCCGCGATCCAAAATACGTCACGCTCTCGAGGTACAGAGCAACCAACCGCGCCACGACAGCAGTTGATATAAATCTAGGTTCGTTTCTAATACTTAAAGTTCCAGAGACCGTATCAGATCGCGGCAAAAGCAAACTGCCCCCACCCTGGTCTCGAGCCCGCGATCCAAAATACGTCACGCTCTCGAGGTACAGAGCAACCAACCGCGCCACGACAGCAGTTGATATAAATCTAGGTTCGTTTCTAATACTTAAAGTTCCAGAGACCGTATCAGATCGCGGCAAAAGCAAACTGCCCCCACCCTGGTCTCGAGCCCGCGATCCAAAATACGTCACGCTCTCGAGGTACAGAGCAACCAACCGCGCCACGACAGCAGTTGATATAAATCTAGGTTCGTTTCTAATACTTAAAGTTCCAGAGACCGTATCAGATCGCGGCAAAAGCAAACTGCCCCCACCCTGGTCTCGAGCCCGCGATCCAAAATACGTCACGCTCTCGAGGTACAGAGCAACCAACCGCGCCACGACAGCAGTTGATATAAATCTAGGTTCGTTTCTAATACTTAAAGTTCCAGAGACCGTATCAGATCGCGGCAAAAGCAAACTGCCCCCACCCTGGTCTCGAGCCCGCGATCCAAAATACGTCACGCTCTCGAGGTACAGAGCAACCAACCGCGCCACGACAGCAGTTGATATAAATCTAGGTTCGTTTCTAATACTTAAAGTTCCAGAGACCGTATCAGATCGCGGCAAAAGCAAACTGCCCCCACCCTGGTCTCGAGCCCGCGATCCAAAATACGTCACGCTCTCGAGGTACAGAGCAACCAACCGCGCCACGACAGCAGTTGATATAAATCTAGGTTCGTTTCTAATACTTAAAGTTCCAGAGACCGTATCAGATCGCGGCAAAAGCAAACTGCCCCCACCCTGGTCTCGAGCCCGCGATCCAAAATACGTCACGCTCTCGAGGTACAGAGCAACCAACCGCGCCACGACAGCAGTTGATATAAATCTAGGTTCGTTTCTAATACTTAAAGTTCCAGAGACCGTATCAGATCGCGGCAAAAGCAAACTGCCCCCACCCTGGTCTCGAGCCCGCGATCCAAAATACGTCACGCTCTCGAGGTACAGAGCAACCAACCGCGCCACGACAGCAGTTGATATAAATCTAGGTTCGTTTCTAATACTTAAAGTTCCAGAGACCGTATCAGATCGCGGCAAAAGCAAACTGCCCCCACCCTGGTCTCGAGCCCGCGATCCAAAATACGTCACGCTCTCGAGGTACAGAGCAACCAACCGCGCCACGACAGCAGTTGATATAAATCTAGGTTCGTTTCTAATACTTAAAGTTCCAGAGACCGTATCAGATCGCGGCAAAAGCAAACTGCCCCCACCCTGGTCTCGAGCCCGCGATCCAAAATACGTCACGCTCTCGAGGTACAGAGCAACCAACCGCGCCACGACAGCAGTTGATATAAATCTAGGTTCGTTTCTAATACTTAAAGTTCCAGAGACCGTATCAGATCGCGGCAAAAGCAAACTGCCCCCACCCTGGTCTCGAGCCCGCGATCCAAAATACGTCACGCTCTCGAGGTACAGAGCAACCAACCGCGCCACGACAGCAGTTGATATAAATCTAGGTTCGTTTCTAATACTTAAAGTTCCAGAGACCGTATCAGATCGCGGCAAAAGCAAACTGCCCCCACCCTGGTCTCGAGCCCGCGATCCAAAATACGTCACGCTCTCGAGGTACAGAGCAACCAACCGCGCCACGACAGCAGTTGATATAAATCTAGGTTCGTTTCTAATACTTAAAGTTCCAGAGACCGTATCAGATCGCGGCAAAAGCAAACTGCCCCCACCCTGGTCTCGAGCCCGCGATCCAAAATACGTCACGCTCTCGAGGTACAGAGCAACCAACCGCGCCACGACAGCAGTTGATATAAATCTAGGTTCGTTTCTAATACTTAAAGTTCCAGAGACCGTATCAGATCGCGGCAAAAGCAAACTGCCCCCACCCTGGTCTCGAGCCCGCGATCCAAAATACGTCACGCTCTCGAGGTACAGAGCAACCAACCGCGCCACGACAGCAGTTGATATAAATCTAGGTTCGTTTCTAATACTTAAAGTTCCAGAGACCGTATCAGATCGCGGCAAAAGCAAACTGCCCCCACCCTGGTCTCGAGCCCGCGATCCAAAATACGTCACGCTCTCGAGGTACAGAGCAACCAACCGCGCCACGACAGCAGTTGATATAAATCTAGGTTCGTTTCTAATACTTAAAGTTCCAGAGACCGTATCAGATCGCGGCAAAAGCAAACTGCCCCCACCCTGGTCTCGAGCCCGCGATCCAAAATACGTCACGCTCTCGAGGTACAGAGCAACCAACCGCGCCACGACAGCAGTTGATATAAATCTAGGTTCGTTTCTAATACTTAAAGTTCCAGAGACCGTATCAGATCGCGGCAAAAGCAAACTGCCCCCACCCTGGTCTCGAGCCCGCGATCCAAAATACGTCACGCTCTCGAGGTACAGAGCAACCAACCGCGCCACGACAGCAGTTGATATAAATCTAGGTTCGTTTCTAATACTTAAAGTTCCAGAGACCGTATCAGATCGCGGCAAAAGCAAACTGCCCCCACCCTGGTCTCGAGCCCGCGATCCAAAATACGTCACGCTCTCGAGGTACAGAGCAACCAACCGCGCCACGACAGCAGTTGATATAAATCTAGGTTCGTTTCTAATACTTAAAGTTCCAGAGACCGTATCAGATCGCGGCAAAAGCAAACTGCCCCCACCCTGGTCTCGAGCCCGCGATCCAAAATACGTCACGCTCTCGAGGTACAGAGCAACCAACCGCGCCACGACAGCAGTTGATATAAATCTAGGTTCGTTTCTAATACTTAAAGTTCCAGAGACCGTATCAGATCGCGGCAAAAGCAAACTGCCCCCACCCTGGTCTCGAGCCCGCGATCCAAAATACGTCACGCTCTCGAGGTACAGAGCAACCAACCGCGCCACGACAGCAGTTGATATAAATCTAGGTTCGTTTCTAATACTTAAAGTTCCAGAGACCGTATCAGATCGCGGCAAAAGCAAACTGCCCCCACCCTGGTCTCGAGCCCGCGATCCAAAATACGTCACGCTCTCGAGGTACAGAGCAACCAACCGCGCCACGACAGCAGTTGATATAAATCTAGGTTCGTTTCTAATACTTAAAGTTCCAGAGACCGTATAAGATCGCGGCAAAAGCAAACTGCCCCCACCCTGGTCTCGAGCCCGCGATCCAAAATACGTCACGCTCTCGAGGTACAGAGCAACCAACCGCGCCACGACAGCAGTTGATATAAATCTAGGTTCGTTTCTAATACTTAAAGTTCCAGAGACCGTATCAGATCGCGGCAAAAGCAAACTGCCCCCACCCTGGTCTCGAGCCCGCGATCCAAAATACGTCACGCTCTCGAGGTACAGAGCAACCAACCGCGCCACGACAGCAGTTGATATAAATCTAGGTTCGTTTCTAATACTTAAAGTTCCAGAGACCGTATCAGATCGCGGCAAAAGCAAACTGCCCCCACCCTGGTCTCGAGCCCGCGATCCAAAATACGTCACGCTCTCGAGGTACAGAGCAACCAACCGCGCCACGACAGCAGTTGATATAAATCTAGGTTCGTTTCTAATACTTAAAGTTCCAGAGACCGTATAAGATCGCGGCAAAAGCAAACTGCCCCCACCCTGGTCTCGAGCCCGCGATCCAAAATACGTCACGCTCTCGAGGTACAGAGCAACCAACCGCGCCGCGACAGCAGTTGATATAAATCTAGGTTCGTTTCTAATACTTAAAGTTCCAGAGACCGTATAAGATCGCGGCAAAAGCAAACTGCCCCCACCCTGGTCTCGAGCCCGCGATCTAAAATACGTCACGCTCTCGAGGTACAGAGCAACCAACCGCGCCGCGACAGCAGTTGATATAAATCTAGGTTCGTTTCTAATACTTAAAGTTCCAGAGACCGTATAAGATCGCGGCAAAAGCAAACTGCCCCCACCCTGGTCTCGAGCCCGCGATCCAAAATACGTCACGCTCTCGAGGTACAGAGCAACCAACCGCGCCGCGACAGCAGTTGATATAAATCTAGGTTCGTTTCTAATACTTAAAGTTCCAGAGACCGTATAAGATCGCGGCAAAAGCAAACTGCCCCCACCCTGGTCTCGAGCCCGCGATCCAAAATACGTCACGCTCTCGAGGTACAGAGCAACCAACCGCGCCGCGACAGCAGTTGATATAAATCTAGGTTCGTTTCTAATACTTAAAGTTCCAGAGACCGTATAAGATCGCGGCAAAAGCAAACTGCCCCCACCCTGGTCTCGAGCCCGCGATCCAAAATACGTCACGCTCTCGAGGTACAGAGCAACCAACCGCGCCGCGACAGCAGTTGATATAAATCTAGGTTCGTTTCTAATACTTAAAGTTCCAGAGACCGTATAAGATCGCGGCAAAAGCAAACTGCCCCCACCCTGGTCTCGAGCCCGCGATCCAAAATACGTCACGCTCTCGAGGTACAGAGCAACCAACCGCGCCGCGACAGCAGTTGATATAAATCTAGGTTCGTTTCTAATACTTAAAGTTCCAGAGACCGTATAAGATCGCGGCAAAAGCAAACTGCCCCCACCCTGGTCTCGAGCCCGCGATCCAAAATACGTCACGCTCTCGAGGTACAGAGCAACCAACCGCGCCGCGACAGCAGTTGATATAAATCTAGGTTCGTTTCTAATACTTAAAGTTCCAGAGACCGTATAAGATCGCGGCAAAAGCAAACTGCCCCCACCCTGGTCTCGAGCCCGCGATCCAAAATACGTCACGCTCTCGAGGTACAGAGCAACCAACCGCGCCGCGACAGCAGTTGATATAAATCTAGGTTCGTTTCTAATACTTAAAGTTCCAGAGACCGTATAAGATCGCGGCAAAAGCAAACTGCCCCCACCCTGGTCTCGAGCCCGCGATCCAAAATACGTCACGCTCTCGAGGTACAGAGCAACCAACCGCGCCGCGACAGCAGTTGATATAAATCTAGGTTCGTTTCTAATACTTAAAGTTCCAGAGACCGTATAAGATCGCGGCAAAAGCAAACTGCCCCCACCCTGGTCTCGAGCCCGCGATCCAAAATACGTCACGCTCTCGAGGTACAGAGCAACCAACCGCGCCGCGACAGCAGTTGATATAAATCTAGGTTCGTTTCTAATACTTAAAGTTCCAGAGACCGTATAAGATCGCGGCAAAAGCAAACTGCCCCCACCCTGGTCTCGAGCCCGCGATCCAAAATACGTCACGCTCTCGAGGTACAGAGCAACCAACCGCGCCGCGACAGCAGTTGATATAAATCTAGGTTCGTTTCTAATACTTAAAGTTCCAGAGACCGTATAAGATCGCGGCAAAAGCAAACTGCCCCCACCCTGGTCTCGAGCCCGCGATCCAAAATACGTCACGCTCTCGAGGTACAGAGCAACCAACCGCGCCGCGACAGCAGTTGATATAAATCTAGGTTCGTTTCTAATACTTAAAGTTCCAGAGACCGTATAAGATCGCGGCAAAAGCAAACTGCCCCCACCCTGGTCTCGAGCCCGCGATCCAAAATACGTCACGCTCTCGAGGTACAGAGCAACCAACCGCGCCGCGACAGCAGTTGATATAAATCTAGGTTCGTTTCTAATACTTAAAGTTCCAGAGACCGTATAAGATCGCGGCAAAAGCAAACTGCCCCCACCCTGGTCTCGAGCCCGCGATCCAAAATACGTCACGCTCTCGAGGTACAGAGCAACCAACCGCGCCGCGACAGCAGTTGATATAAATCTAGGTTCGTTTCTAATACTTAAAGTTCCAGAGACCGTATCAGATCGCGGCAAAAGCAAACTGCCCCCACCCTGGTCTCGAGCCCGCGATCCAAAATACGTCACGCTCTCGAGGTACAGAGCAACCAACCGCGCCGCGACAGCAGTTGATATAAATCTAGGTTCGTTTCTAATACTTAAAGTTCCAGAGACCGTATCAGATCGCGGCAAAAGCAAACTGCCCCCACCCTGGTCTCGAGCCCGCGATCCAAAATACGTCACGCTCTCGAGGTACAGAGCAACCAACCGCGCCGCGACAGCAGTTGATATAAATCTAGGTTCGTTTCTAATACTTAAAGTTCCAGAGACCGTATCAGATCGCGGCAAAAGCAAACTGCCCCCACCCTGGTCTCGAGCCCGCGATCCAAAATACGTCACGCTCTCGAGGTACAGAGCAACCAACCGCGCCGCGACAGCAGTTGATATAAATCTAGGTTCGTTTCTAATACTTAAAGTTCCAGAGACCGTATCAGATCGCGGCAAAAGCAAACTGCCCCCACCCTGGTCTCGAGCCCGCGATCCAAAATACGTCACGCTCTCGAGGTACAGAGCAACCAACCGCGCCGCGACAGCAGTTGATATAAATCTAGGTTCGTTTCTAATACTTAAAGTTCCAGAGACCGTATCAGATCGCGGCAAAAGCAAACTGCCCCCACCCTGGTCTCGAGCCCGCGATCCAAAATACGTCACGCTCTCGAGGTACAGAGCAACCAACCGCGCCGCGACAGCAGTTGATATAAATCTAGGTTCGTTTCTAATACTTAAAGTTCCAGAGACCGTATCAGATCGCGGCAAAAGCAAACTGCCCCCACCCTGGTCTCGAGCCCGCGATCCAAAATACGTCACGCTCTCGAGGTACAGAGCAACCAACCGCGCCGCGACAGCAGTTGATATAAATCTAGGTTCGTTTCTAATACTTAAAGTTCCAGAGACCGTATCAGATCGCGGCAAAAGCAAACTGCCCCCACCCTGGTCTCGAGCCCGCGATCCAAAATACGTCACGCTCTCGAGGTACAGAGCAACCAACCGCGCCGCGACAGCAGTTGATATAAATCTAGGTTCGTTTCTAATACTTAAAGTTCCAGAGACCGTATCAGATCGCGGCAAAAGCAAACTGCCCCCACCCTGGTCTCGAGCCCGCGATCCAAAATACGTCACGCTCTCGAGGTACAGAGCAACCAACCGCGCCGCGACAGCAGTTGATATAAATCTAGGTTCGTTTCTAATACTTAAAGTTCCAGAGACCGTATCAGATCGCGGCAAAAGCAAACTGCCCCCACCCTGGTCTCGAGCCCGCGATCCAAAATACGTCACGCTCTCGAGGTACAGAGCAACCAACCGCGCCGCGACAGCAGTTGATATAAATCTAGGTTCGTTTCTAATACTTAAAGTTCCAGAGACCGTATAAGATCGCGGCAAAAGCAAACTGCCCCCACCCTGGTCTCGAGCCCGCGATCCAAAATACGTCACGCTCTCGAGGTACAGAGCAACCAACCGCGCCGCGACAGCAGTTGATATAAATCTAGGTTCGTTTCTAATACTTAAAGTTCCAGAGACCGTATAAGATCGCGGCAAAAGCAAACTGCCCCCACCCTGGTCTCGAGCCCGCGATCCAAAATACGTCACGCTCTCGAGGTACAGAGCAACCAACCGCGCCGCGACAGCAGTTGATATAAATCTAGGTTCGTTTCTAATACTTAAAGTTCCAGAGACCGTATAAGATCGCGGCAAAAGCAAACTGCCCCCACCCTGGTCTCGAGCCCGCGATCCAAAATACGTCACGCTCTCGAGGTACAGAGCAACCAACCGCGCCGCGACAGCAGTTGATATAAATCTAGGTTCGTTTCTAATACTTAAAGTTCCAGAGACCGTATAAGATCGCGGCAAAAGCAAACTGCCCCCACCCTGGTCTCGAGCCCGCGATCCAAAATACGTCACGCTCTCGAGGTACAGAGCAACCAACCGCGCCGCGACAGCAGTTGATATAAATCTAGGTTCGTTTCTAATACTTAAAGTTCCAGAGACCGTATAAGATCGCGGCAAAAGCAAACTGCCCCCACCCTGGTCTCGAGCCCGCGATCCAAAATACGTCACGCTCTCGAGGTACAGAGCAACCAACCGCGCCGCGACAGCAGTTGATATAAATCTAGGTTCGTTTCTAATACTTAAAGTTCCAGAGACCGTATAAGATCGCGGCAAAAGCAAACTGCCCCCACCCTGGTCTCGAGCCCGCGATCCAAAATACGTCACGCTCTCGAGGTACAGAGCAACCAACCGCGCCGCGACAGCAGTTGATATAAATCTAGGTTCGTTTCTAATACTTAAAGTTCCAGAGACCGTATAAGATCGCGGCAAAAGCAAACTGCCCCCACCCTGGTCTCGAGCCCGCGATCCAAAATACGTCACGCTCTCGAGGTACAGAGCAACCAACCGCGCCACGACAGCAGTTGATATAAATCTAGGTTCGTTTCTAATACTTAAAGTTCCAGAGACCGTATAAGATCGCGGCAAAAGCAAACTGCCCCCACCCTGGTCTCGAGCCCGCGATCCAAAATACGTCACGCTCTCGAGGTACAGAGCAACCAACCGCGCCACGACAGCAGTTGATATAAATCTAGGTTCGTTTCTAATACTTAAAGTTCCAGAGACCGTATAAGATCGCGGCAAAAGCAAACTGCCCCCACCCTGGTCTCGAGCCCGCGATCCAAAATACGTCACGCTCTCGAGGTACAGAGCAACCAACCGCGCCACGACAGCAGTTGATATAAATCTAGGTTCGTTTCTAATACTTAAAGTTCCAGAGACCGTATAAGATCGCGGCAAAAGCAAATTGCCCCCACCCTGCTCTCGAGCCCGCGATCCAAAATACGTCACGCTCTCGAGGTACAGAGCAACCAACCGCGCCACGACAGCAGTTGATATAAATCTAGGTTCGTTTCTAATACTTAAAGTTCCAGAGACCGTATAAGATCGCGGCAAAAGCAAACTGCCCCCACCCTGGTCTCGAGCCCGCGATCCAAAATACGTCACGCTCTCGAGGTACAGAGCAACCAACCGCGCCGCGACAGCATTTGATATAAATCTAGGTTCGTTTCTAATACTTAAAGTTCCAGAGACCGTATAAGATCGCGGCAAAAGCAAACTGCCCCCACCCTGGTCTCGAGCCCGCGATCCAAAATACGTCACGCTCTCGAGGTACAGAGCAACCAACCGCGCCACGACAGCAGTTGATATAAATCTAGGTTCGTTTCTAATACTTAAAGTTCCAGAGACCGTATAAGATCGCGGCAAAAGCAAACTGCCCCCACCCTGGTCTCGAGCCCGCGATCCAAAATACGTCACGCTCTCGAGGTACAGAGCAACCAACCGCGCCACGACAGCAGTTGATATAAATCTAGGTTCGTTTCTAATACTTAAAGTTCCAGAGACCGTATAAGATCGCGGCAAAAGCAAACTGCCCCCACCCTGGTCTCGAGCCCGCGATCCAAAATACGTCACGCTCTCGAGGTACAGAGCAACCAACCGCGCCGCGACAGCAGTTGATATAAATCTAGGTTCGTTTCTAATACTTAAAGTTCCAGAGACCGTATAAGATCGCGGCAAAAGCAAACTGCCCCCACCCTGGTCTCGAGCCCGCGATCCAAAATACGTCACGCTCTCGAGGTACAGAGCAACCAACCGCGCCGCGACAGCAGTTGATATAAATCTAGGTTCGTTTCTAATACTTAAAGTTCCAGAGACCGTATAAGATCGCGGCAAAAGCAAACTGCCCCCACCCTGGTCTCGAGCCCGCGATCCAAAATACGTCACGCTCTCGAGGTACAGAGCAACCAACCGCGCCGCGACAGCAGTTGATATAAATCTAGGTTCGTTTCTAATACTTAAAGTTCCAGAGACCGTATAAGATCGCGGCAAAAGCAAACTGCCCCCACCCTGGTCTCGAGCCCGCGATCCAAAATACGTCACGCTCTCGAGGTACAGAGCAACCAACCGCGCCGCGACAGCAGTTGATATAAATCTAGGTTCGTTTCTAATACTTAAAGTTCCAGAGACCGTATAAGATCGCGGCAAAAGCAAACTGCCCCCACCCTGGTCTCGAGCCCGCGATCCAAAATACGTCACGCTCTCGAGGTACAGAGCAACCAACCGCGCCGCGACAGCAGTTGATATAAATCTAGGTTCGTTTCTAATACTTAAAGTTCCAGAGACCGTATAAGATCGCGGCAAAAGCAAACTGCCCCCACCCTGGTCTCGAGCCCGCGATCCAAAATACGTCACGCTCTCGAGGTACAGAGCAACCAACCGCGCCGCGACAGCAGTTGATATAAATCTAGGTTCGTTTCTAATACTTAAAGTTCCAGAGACCGTATCAGATCGCGGCAAAAGCAAACTGCCCCCACCCTGGTCTCGAGCCCGCGATCCAAAATACGTCACGCTCTCGAGGTACAGAGCAACCAACCGCGCCACGACAGCAGTTGATATAAATCTAGGTTCGTTTCTAATACTTAAAGTTCCAGAGACCGTATCAGATCGCGGCAAAAGCAAACTGCCCCCACCCTGGTCTCGAGCCCGCGATCCAAAATACGTCACGCTCTCGAGGTACAGAGCAACCAACCGCGCCACGACAGCAGTTGATATAAATCTAGGTTCGTTTCTAATACTTAAAGTTCCAGAGACCGTATCAGATCGCGGCAAAAGCAAACTGCCCCCACCCTGGTCTCGAGCCCGCGATCCAAAATACGTCACGCTCTCGAGGTACAGAGCAACCAACCGCGCCGCGACAGCAGTTGATATAAATCTAGGTTCGTTTCTAATACTTAAAGTTCCAGAGACCGTATAAGATCGCGGCAAAAGCAAACTGCCCCCACCCTGGTCTCGAGCCCGCGATCCAAAATACGTCACGCTCTCGAGGTACAGAGCAACCAACCGCGCCGCGACAGCAGTTGATATAAATCTAGGTTCGTTTCTAATACTTAAAGTTCCAGAGACCGTATAAGATCGCGGCAAAAGCAAACTGCCCCCACCCTGGTCTCGAGCCCGCGATCCAAAATACGTCACGCTCTCGAGGTACAGAGCAACCAACCGCGCCGCGACAGCAGTTGATATAAATCTAGGTTCGTTTCTAATACTTAAAGTTCCAGAGACCGTATAAGATCGCGGCAAAAGCAAACTGCCCCCACCCTGGTCTCGAGCCCGCGATCCAAAATACGTCACGCTCTCGAGGTACAGAGCAACCAACCGCGCCACGACAGCAGTTGATATAAATCTAGGTTCGTTTCTAATACTTAAAGTTCCAGAGACCGTATAAGATCGCGGCAAAAGCAAACTGCCCCCACCCTGGTCTCGAGCCCGCGATCCAAAATACGTCACGCTCTCGAGGTACAGAGCAACCAACCGCGCCACGACAGCAGTTGATATAAATCTAGGTTCGTTTCTAATACTTAAAGTTCCAGAGACCGTATAAGATCGCGGCAAAAGCAAACTGCCCCCACCCTGGTCTCGAGCCCGCGATCCAAAATACGTCACGCTCTCGAGGTACAGAGCAACCAACCGCGCCACGACAGCAGTTGATATAAATCTAGGTTCGTTTCTAATACTTAAAGTTCCAGAGACCGTATCAGATCGCGGCAAAAGCAAACTGCCCCCACCCTGGTCTCGAGCCCGCGATCCAAAATACGTCACGCTCTCGAGGTACAGAGCAACCAACCGCGCCGCGACAGCAGTTGATATAAATCTAGGTTCGTTTCTAATACTTAAAGTTCCAGAGACCGTATAAGATCGCGGCAAAAGCAAACTGCCCCCACCCTGGTCTCGAGCCCGCGATCCAAAATACGTCACGCTCTCGAGGTACAGAGCAACCAACCGCGCCGCGACAGCAGTTGATATAAATCTAGGTTCGTTTCTAATACTTAAAGTTCCAGAGACCGTATAAGATCGCGGCAAAAGCAAACTGCCCCCACCCTGGTCTCGAGCCCGCGATCCAAAATACGTCACGCTCTCGAGGTACAGAGCAACCAACCGCGCCGCGACAGCAGTTGATATAAATCTAGGTTCGTTTCTAATACTTAAAGTTCCAGAGACCGTATAAGATCGCGGCAAAAGCAAACTGCCCCCACCCTGGTCTCGAGCCCGCGATCCAAAATACGTCACGCTCTCGAGGTACAGAGCAACCAACCGCGCCGCGACAGCAGTTGATATAAATCTAGGTTCGTTTCTAATACTTAAAGTTCCAGAGACCGTATAAGATCGCGGCAAAAGCAAACTGCCCCCACCCTGGTCTCGAGCCCGCGATCCAAAATACGTCACGCTCTCGAGGTACAGAGCAACCAACCGCGCCGCGACAGCAGTTGATATAAATCTAGGTTCGTTTCTAATACTTAAAGTTCCAGAGACCGTATAAGATCGCGGCAAAAGCAAACTGCCCCCACCCTGGTCTCGAGCCCGCGATCCAAAATACGTCACGCTCTCGAGGTACAGAGCAACCAACCGCGCCGCGACAGCAGTTGATATAAATCTAGGTTCGTTTCTAATACTTAAAGTTCCAGAGACCGTATAAGATCGCGGCAAAAGCAAACTGCCCCCACCCTGGTCTCGAGCCCGCGATCCAAAATACGTCACGCTCTCGAGGTACAGAGCAACCAACCGCGCCGCGACAGCAGTTGATATAAATCTAGGTTCGTTTCTAATACTTAAAGTTCCAGAGACCGTATAAGATCGCGGCAAAAGCAAACTGCCCCCACCCTGGTCTCGAGCCCGCGATCCAAAATACGTCACGCTCTCGAGGTACAGAGCAACCAACCGCGCCGCGACAGCAGTTGATATAAATCTAGGTTCGTTTCTAATACTTAAAGTTCCAGAGACCGTATAAGATCGCGGCAAAAGCAAACTGCCCCCACCCTGGTCTCGAGCCCGCGATCCAAAATACGTCACGCTCTCGAGGTACAGAGCAACCAACCGCGCCACGACAGCAGTTGATATAAATCTAGGTTCGTTTCTAATACTTAAAGTTCCAGAGACCGTATAAGATCGCGGCAAAAGCAAACTGCCCCCACCCTGGTCTCGAGCCCGCGATCCAAAATACGTCACGCTCTCGAGGTACAGAGCAACCAACCGCGCCACGACAGCAGTTGATATAAATCTAGGTTCGTTTCTAATACTTAAAGTTCCAGAGACCGTATAAGATCGCGGCAAAAGCAAACTGCCCCCACCCTGGTCTCGAGCCCGCGATCCAAAATACGTCACGCTCTCGAGGTACAGAGCAACCAACCGCGCCACGACAGCAGTTGATATAAATCTAGGTTCGTTTCTAATACTTAAAGTTCCAGAGACCGTATAAGATCGCGGCAAAAGCAAACTGCCCCCACCCTGGTCTCGAGCCCGCGATCCAAAATACGTCACGCTCTCGAGGTACAGAGCAACCAACCGCGCCGCGACAGCAGTTGATATAAATCTAGGTTCGTTTCTAATACTTAAAGTTCCAGAGACCGTATAAGATCGCGGCAAAAGCAAACTGCCCCCACCCTGGTCTCGAGCCCGCGATCCAAAATACGTCACGCTCTCGAGGTACAGAGCAACCAACCGCGCCACGACAGCAGTTGATATAAATCTAGGTTCGTTTCTAATACTTAAAGTTCCAGAGACCGTATAAGATCGCGGCAAAAGCAAACTGCCCCCACCCTGGTCTCGAGCCCGCGATCCAAAATACGTCACGCTCTCGAGGTACAGAGCAACCAACCGCGCCACGACAGCAGTTGATATAAATCTAGGTTCGTTTCTAATACTTAAAGTTCCAGAGACCGTATCAGATCGCGGCAAAAGCAAACTGCCCCCACCCTGGTCTCGAGCCCGCGATCCAAAATACGTCACGCTCTCGAGGTACAGAGCAACCAACCGCGCCACGACAGCAGTTGATATAAATCTAGGTTCGTTTCTAATACTTAAAGTTCCAGAGACCGTATCAGATCGCGGCAAAAGCAAACTGCCCCCACCCTGGTCTCGAGCCCGCGATCCAAAATACGTCACGCTCTCGAGGTACAGAGCAACCAACCGCGCCACGACAGCAGTTGATATAAATCTAGGTTCGTTTCTAATACTTAAAGTTCCAGAGACCGTATCAGATCGCGGCAAAAGCAAACTGCCCCCACACTGGTCTCGAGCCCGCGATCCAAAATACGTCACGCTCTCGAGGTACAGAGCAACCAACCGCGCCACGACAGCAGTTGATATAAATCTAGGTTCGTTTCTAATACTTAAAGTTCCAGAGACCGTATCAGATCGCGGCAAAAGCAAACTGCCCCCACCCTGGTCTCGAGCCCGCGATCCAAAATACGTCACGCTCTCGAGGTACAGAGCAACCAACCGCGCCACGACAGCAGTTGATATAAATCTAGGTTCGTTTCTAATACTTAAAGTTCCAGAGACCGTATCAGATCGCGGCAAAAGCAAACTGCCCCCACCCTGGTCTCGAGCCCGCGATCCAAAATACGTCACGCTCTCGAGGTACAGAGCAACCAACCGCGCCACGACAGCAGTTGATATAAATCTAGGTTCGTTTCTAATACTTAAAGTTCCAGAGACCGTATAAGATCGCGGCAAAAGCAAACTGCCCCCACCCTGGTCTCGAGCCCGCGATCCAAAATACGTCACGCTCTCGAGGTACAGAGCAACCAACCGCGCCACGACAGCAGTTGATATAAATCTAGGTTCGTTTCTAATACTTAAAGTTCCAGAGACCGTATCAGATCGCGGCAAAAGCAAACTGCCCCCACCCTGGTCTCGAGCCCGCGATCCAAAATACGTCACGCTCTCGAGGTACAGAGCAACCAACCGCGCCACGACAGCAGTTGATATAAATCTAGGTTCGTTTCTAATACTTAAAGTTCCAGAGACCGTATAAGATCGCGGCAAAAGCAAACTGCCCCCACCCTGGTCTCGAGCCCGCGATCCAAAATACGTCACGCTCTCGAGGTACAGAGCAACCAACCGCGCCACGACAGCAGTTGATATAAATCTAGGTTCGTTTCTAATACTTAAAGTTCCAGAGACCGTATAAGATCGCGGCAAAAGCAAACTGCCCCCACCCTGGTCTCGAGCCCGCGATCCAAAATACGTCACGCTCTCGAGGTACAGAGCAACCAACCGCGCCACGACAGCAGTTGATATAAATCTAGGTTCGTTTCTAATACTTAAAGTTCCAGAGACCGTATAAGATCGCGGCAAAAGCAAACTGCCCCCACCCTGGTCTCGAGCCCGCGATCCAAAATACGTCACGCTCTCGAGGTACAGAGCAACCAACCGCGCCGCGACAGCAGTTGATATAAATCTAGGTTCGTTTCTAATACTTAAAGTTCCAGAGACCGTATAAGATCGCGGCAAAAGCAAACTGCCCCCACCCTGGTCTCGAGCCCGCGATCCAAAATACGTCACGCTCTCGAGGTACAGAGCAACCAACCGCGCCACGACAGCAGTTGATATAAATCTAGGTTCGTTTCTAATACTTAAAGTTCCAGAGACCGTATAAGATCGCGGCAAAAGCAAACTGCCCCCACCCTGGTCTCGAGCCCGCGATCCAAAATACGTCACGCTCTCGAGGTACAGAGCAACCAACCGCGCCACGACAGCAGTTGATATAAATCTAGGTTCGTTTCTAATACTTAAAGTTCCAGAGACCGTATAAGATCGCGGCAAAAGCAAACTGCCCCCACCCTGGTCTCGAGCCCGCGATCCAAAATACGTCACGCTCTCGAGGTACAGAGCAACCAACCGCGCCACGACAGCAGTTGATATAAATCTAGGTTCGTTTCTAATACTTAAAGTTCCAGAGACCGTATAAGATCGCGGCAAAAGCAAACTGCCCCCACCCTGGTCTCGAGCCCGCGATCCAAAATACGTCACGCTCTCGAGGTACAGAGCAACCAACCGCGCCACGACAGCAGTTGATATAAATCTAGGTTCGTTTCTAATACTTAAAGTTCCAGAGACCGTATAAGATCGCGGCAAAAGCAAACTGCCCCCACCCTGGTCTCGAGCCCGCGATCCAAAATACGTCACGCTCTCGAGGTACAGAGCAACCAACCGCGCCACGACAGCAGTTGATATAAATCTAGGTTCGTTTCTAATACTTAAAGTTCCAGAGACCGTATAAGATCGCGGCAAAAGCAAACTGCCCCCACCCTGGTCTCGAGCCCGCGATCCAAAATACGTCACGCTCTCGAGGTACAGAGCAACCAACCGCGCCACGACAGCAGTTGATATAAATCTAGGTTCGTTTCTAATACTTAAAGTTCCAGAGACCGTATAAGATCGCGGCAAAAGCAAACTGCCCCCACCCTGGTCTCGAGCCCGCGATCCAAAATACGTCACGCTCTCGAGGTACAGAGCAACCAACCGCGCCACGACAGCAGTTGATATAAATCTAGGTTCGTTTCTAATACTTATTGTTCCAGAGACCGTATAAGATCGCGGCAAAAGCAAACTGCCCCCACCCTGGTCTCGAGCCCGCGATCCAAAATACGTCACGCTCTCGAGGTACAGAGCAACCAACCGCGCCACGACAGCAGTTGATATAAATCTAGGTTCGTTTCTAATACTTAAAGTTCCAGAGACCGTATCAGATCGCGGCAAAAGCAAACTGCCCCCACCCTGGTCTCGAGCCCGCGATCCAAAATACGTCACGCTCTCGAGGTACAGAGCAACCAACCGCGCCACGACAGCAGTTGATATAAATCTAGGTTCGTTTCTAATACTTAAAGTTCCAGAGACCGTATAAGATCGCGGCAAAAGCAAACTGCCCCCACCCTGGTCTCGAGCCCGCGATCCAAAATACGTCACGCTCTCGAGGTACAGAGCAACCAACCGCGCCACGACAGCAGTTGATATAAATCTAGGTTCGTTTCTAATACTTAAAGTTCCAGAGACCGTATAAGATCGCGGCAAAAGCAAACTGCCCCCACCCTGGTCTCGAGCCCGCGATCCAAAATACGTCACGCTCTCGAGGTACAGAGCAACCAACCGCGCCACGACAGCAGTTGATATAAATCTAGGTTCGTTTCTAATACTTAAAGTTCCAGAGACCGTATAAGATCGCGGCAAAAGCAAACTGCCCCCACCCTGGTCTCGAGCCCGCGATCCAAAATACGTCACGCTCTCGAGGTACAGAGCAACCAACCGCGCCACGACAGCAGTTGATATAAATCTAGGTTCGTTTCTAATACTTAAAGTTCCAGAGACCGTATAAGATCGCGGCAAAAGCAAACTGCCCCCACCCTGGTCTCGAGCCCGCGATCCAAAATACGTCACGCTCTCGAGGTACAGAGCAACCAACCGCGCCACGACAGCAGTTGATATAAATCTAGGTTCGTTTCTAATACTTAAAGTTCCAGAGACCGTATAAGATCGCGGCAAAAGCAAACTGCCCCCACCCTGGTCTCGAGCCCGCGATCCAAAATACGTCACGCTCTCGAGGTACAGAGCAACCAACCGCGCCACGACAGCAGTTGATATAAATCTAGGTTCGTTTCTAATACTTAAAGTTCCAGAGACCGTATAAGATCGCGGCAAAAGCAAACTGCCCCCACCCTGGTCTCGAGCCCGCGATCCAAAATACGTCACGCTCTCGAGGTACAGAGCAACCAACCGCGCCACGACAGCAGTTGATATAAATCTAGGTTCGTTTCTAATACTTAAAGTTCCAGAGACCGTATAAGATCGCGGCAAAAGCAAACTGCCCCCACCCTGGTCTCGAGCCCGCGATCCAAAATACGTCACGCTCTCGAGGTACAGAGCAACCAACCGCGCCACGACAGCAGTTGATATAAATCTAGGTTCGTTTCTAATACTTAAAGTTCCAGAGACCGTATAAGATCGCGGCAAAAGCAAACTGCCCCCACCCTGGTCTCGAGCCCGCGATCCAAAATACGTCACGCTCTCGAGGTACAGAGCAACCAACCGCGCCACGACAGCAGTTGATATAAATCTAGGTTCGTTTCTAATACTTAAAGTTCCAGAGACCGTATAAGATCGCGGCAAAAGCAAACTGCCCCCACCCTGGTCTCGAGCCCGCGATCCAAAATACGTCACGCTCTCGAGGTACAGAGCAACCAACCGCGCCACGACAGCAGTTGATATAAATCTAGGTTCGTTTCTAATACTTAAAGTTCCAGAGACCGTATAAGATCGCGGCAAAAGCAAACTGCCCCCACCCTGGTCTCGAGCCCGCGATCCAAAATACGTCACGCTCTCGAGGTACAGAGCAACCAACCGCGCCACGACAGCAGTTGATATAAATCTAGGTTCGTTTCTAATACTTAAAGTTCCAGAGACCGTATAAGATCGCGGCAAAAGCAAACTGCCCCCACCCTGGTCTCGAGCCCGCGATCCAAAATACGTCACGCTCTCGAGGTACAGAGCAACCAACCGCGCCACGACAGCAGTTGATATAAATCTAGGTTCGTTTCTAATACTTAAAGTTCCAGAGACCGTATAAGATCGCGGCAAAAGCAAACTGCCCCCACCCTGGTCTCGAGCCCGCGATCCAAAATACGTCACGCTCTCGAGGTACAGAGCAACCAACCGCGCCGCGACAGCAGTTGATATAAATCTAGGTTCGTTTCTAATACTTAAAGTTCCAGAGACCGTATAAGATCGCGGCAAAAGCAAACTGCCCCCACCCTGGTCTCGAGCCCGCGATCCAAAATACGTCACGCTCTCGAGGTACAGAGCAACCAACCGCGCCGCGACAGCAGTTGATATAAATCTAGGTTCGTTTCTAATACTTAAAGTTCCAGAGACCGTATAAGATCGCGGCAAAAGCAAACTGCCCCCACCCTGGTCTCGAGCCCGCGATCCAAAATACGTCACGCTCTCGAGGTACAGAGCAACCAACCGCGCCACGACAGCAGTTGATGTAAATCTAGGTTCGTTTCTAATACTTAAAGTTCCAGAGACCGTATAAGATCGCGGCAAAAGCAAACTGCCCCCACCCTGGTCTCGAGCCCGCGATCCAAAATACGTCACGCTCTCGAGGTACAGAGCAACCAACCGCGCCACGACAGCAGTTGATGTAAATCTAGGTTCGTTTCTAATACTTAAAGTTCCAGAGACCGTATAAGATCGCGGCAAAAGCAAACTGCCCCCACCCTGGTCTCGAGCCCGCGATCCAAAATACGTCACGCTCTCGAGGTACAGAGCAACCAACCGCGCCACGACAGCAGTTGATATAAATCTAGGCTCGTTTCTAATACTTAAAGTTCCAGAGACCGTATAAGATCGCGGCAAAAGCAAACTGCCCCCACCCTGGTCTCGAGCCCGCGATCCAAAATACGTCACGCTCTCGAGGTACAGAGCAACCAACCGCGCCACGACAGCAGTTGATATAAATCTAGGCTCGTTTCTAATACTTAAAGTTCCAGAGACCGTATAAGATCGCGGCAAAAGCAAACTGCCCCCACCCTGGTCTCGAGCCCGCGATCCAAAATACGTCACGCTCTCGAGGTACAGAGCAACCAACCGCGCCACGACAGCAGTTGATATAAATCTAGGCTCGTTTCTAATACTTAAAGTTCCAGAGACCGTATAAGATCGCGGCAAAAGCAAACTGCCCCCACCCTGGTCTCGAGCCCGCGATCCAAAATACGTCACGCTCTCGAGGTACAGAGCAACCAACCGCGCCACGACAGCAGTTGATATAAATCTAGGCTCGTTTCTAATACTTAAAGTTCCAGAGACCGTATAAGATCGCGGCAAAAGCAAACTGCCCCCACCCTGGTCTCGAGCCCGCGATCCAAAATACGTCACGCTCTCGAGGTACAGAGCAACCAACCGCGCCACGACAGCAGTTGATATAAATCTAGGCTCGTTTCTAATACTTAAAGTTCCAGAGACCGTATAAGATCGCGGCAAAAGCAAACTGCCCCCACCCTGGTCTCGAGCCCGCGATCCAAAATACGTCACGCTCTCGAGGTACAGAGCAACCAACCGCGCCACGACAGCAGTTGATATAAATCTAGGCTCGTTTCTAATACTTAAAGTTCCAGAGACCGTATAAGATCGCGGCAAAAGCAAACTGCCCCCACCCTGGTCTCGAGCCCGCGATCCAAAATACGTCACGCTCTCGAGGTACAGAGCAACCAACCGCGCCACGACAGCAGTTGATATAAATCTAGGCTCGTTTCTAATACTTAAAGTTCCAGAGACCGTATAAGATCGCGGCAAAAGCAAACTGCCCCCACCCTGGTCTCGAGCCCGCGATCCAAAATACGTCACGCTCTCGAGGTACAGAGCAACCAACCGCGCCACGACAGCAGTTGATATAAATCTAGGCTCGTTTCTAATACTTAAAGTTCCAGAGACCGTATAAGATCGCGGCAAAAGCAAACTGCCCCCACCCTGGTCTCGAGCCCGCGATCCAAAATACGTCACGCTCTCGAGGTACAGAGCAACCAACCGCGCCGCGACAGCAGTTGATATAAATCTAGGCTCGTTTCTAATACTTAAAGTTCCAGAGACCGTATAAGATCGCGGCAAAAGCAAACTGCCCCCACCCTGGTCTCGAGCCCGCGATCCAAAATACGTCACGCTCTCGAGGTACAGAGCAACCAACCGCGCCGCGACAGCAGTTGATATAATCTAGGTTCGTTTCTAATACTTAAAGTTCCAGAGACCGTATAAGATCGCGGCAAAAGCAAACTGCCCCCACCCTGGTCTCGAGCCCGCGATCCAAAATACGTCACGCTCTCGAGGTACAGAGCAACCAACCGCGCCACGACAGCAGTTGATATAAATCTAGGTTCGTTTCTAATACTTAAAGTTCCAGAGACCGTATAAGATCGCGGCAAAAGCAAACTGCCCCCACCCTGGTCTCGAGCCCGCGATCCAAAATACGTCACGCTCTCGAGGTACAGAGCAACCAACCGCGCCACGACAGCAGTTGATGTAAATCTAGGTTCGTTTCTAATACTTAAA
This sequence comes from Apostichopus japonicus, assembly GCF_037975245.1. Taxonomy (NCBI): domain Eukaryota; kingdom Metazoa; phylum Echinodermata; class Holothuroidea; order Aspidochirotida; family Stichopodidae; genus Apostichopus; species Apostichopus japonicus. The sequence continues at coordinate 18,440,544 of NC_092575.1, read as the reverse complement.
GTTCCAGAGACCGTATAAGATCGCGGCAAAAGCAAACTGCCCCCACCCTGGTCTCGAGCCCGCGATCCAAAATACGTCACGCTCTCGAGGTACAGAGCAACCAACCGCGCCACGACAGCAGTTGATATAAATCTAGGTTCGTTTCTAATACTTAAAGTTCCAGAGACCGTATAAGATCGCGGCAAAAGCAAACTGCCCCCACCCTGGTCTCGAGCCCGCGATCCAAAATACGTCACGCTCTCGAGGTACAGAGCAACCAACCGCGCCACGACAGCAGTTGATATAAATCTAGGTTCGTTTCTAATACTTAAAGTTCCAGAGACCGTATAAGATCGCGGCAAAAGCAAACTGCCCCCACCCTGGTCTCGAGCCCGCGATCCAAAATACGTCACGCTCTCGAGGTACAGAGCAACCAACCGCGCCACGACAGCAGTTGATATAAATCTAGGCTCGTTTCTAATACTTAAAGTTCCAGAGACCGTATAAGATCGCGGCAAAAGCAAACTGCCCCCACCCTGGTCTCGAGCCCGCGATCCAAAATACGTCACGCTCTCGAGGTACAGAGCAACCAACCGCGCCACGACAGCAGTTGATATAAATCTAGGCTCGTTTCTAATACTTAAAGTTCCAGAGACCGTATAAGATCGCGGCAAAAGCAAACTGCCCCCACCCTGGTCTCGAGCCCGCGATCCAAAATACGTCACGCTCTCGAGGTACAGAGCAACCAACCGCGCCACGACAGCAGTTGATATAAATCTAGGCTCGTTTCTAATACTTAAAGTTCCAGAGACCGTATAAGATCGCGGCAAAAGCAAACTGCCCCCACCCTGGTCTCGAGCCCGCGATCCAAAATACGTCACGCTCTCGAGGTACAGAGCAACCAACCGCGCCACGACAGCAGTTGATATAAATCTAGGCTCGTTTCTAATACTTAAAGTTCCAGAGACCGTATAAGATCGCGGCAAAAGCAAACTGCCCCCACCCTGGTCTCGAGCCCGCGATCCAAAATACGTCACGCTCTCGAGGTACAGAGCAACCAACCGCGCCACGACAGCAGTTGATATAAATCTAGGCTCGTTTCTAATACTTAAAGTTCCAGAGACCGTATAAGATCGCGGCAAAAGCAAACTGCCCCCACCCTGGTCTCGAGCCCGCGATCCAAAATACGTCACGCTCTCGAGGTACAGAGCAACCAACCGCGCCACGACAGCAGTTGATATAAATCTAGGCTCGTTTCTAATACTTAAAGTTCCAGAGACCGTATAAGATCGCGGCAAAAGCAAACTGCCCCCACCCTGGTCTCGAGCCCGCGATCCAAAATACGTCACGCTCTCGAGGTACAGAGCAACCAACCGCGCCACGACAGCAGTTGATATAAATCTAGGCTCGTTTCTAATACTTAAAGTTCCAGAGACCGTATAAGATCGCGGCAAAAGCAAACTGCCCCCACCCTGGTCTCGAGCCCGCGATCCAAAATACGTCACGCTCTCGAGGTACAGAGCAACCAACCGCGCCACGACAGCAGTTGATATAAATCTAGGCTCGTTTCTAATACTTAAAGTTCCAGAGACCGTATAAGATCGCGGCAAAAGCAAACTGCCCCCACCCTGGTCTCGAGCCCGCGATCCAAAATACGTCACGCTCTCGAGGTACAGAGCAACCAACCGCGCCACGACAGCAGTTGATATAAATCTAGGCTCGTTTCTAATACTTAAAGTTCCAGAGACCGTATAAGATCGCGGCAAAAGCAAACTGCCCCCACCCTGGTCTCGAGCCCGCGATCCAAAATACGTCACGCTCTCGAGGTACAGAGCAACCAACCGCGCCACGACAGCAGTTGATATAAATCTAGGCTCGTTTCTAATACTTAAAGTTCCAGAGACCGTATAAGATCGCGGCAAAAGCAAACTGCCCCCACCCTGGTCTCGAGCCCGCGATCCAAAATACGTCACGCTCTCGAGGTACAGAGCAACCAACCGCGCCACGACAGCAGTTGATATAAATCTAGGCTCGTTTCTAATACTTAAAGTTCCAGAGACCGTATAAGATCGCGGCAAAAGCAAACTGCCCCCACCCTGGTCTCGAGCCCGCGATCCAAAATACGTCACGCTCTCGAGGTACAGAGCAACCAACCGCGCCACGACAGCAGTTGATATAAATCTAGGCTCGTTTCTAATACTTAAAGTTCCAGAGACCGTATAAGATCGCGGCAAAAGCAAACTGCCCCCACCCTGGTCTCGAGCCCGCGATCCAAAATACGTCACGCTCTCGAGGTACAGAGCAACCAACCGCGCCACGACAGCAGTTGATATAAATCTAGGCTCGTTTCTAATACTTAAAGTTCCAGAGACCGTATAAGATCGCGGCAAAAGCAAACTGCCCCCACCCTGGTCTCGAGCCCGCGATCCAAAATACGTCACGCTCTCGAGGTACAGAGCAACCAACCGCGCCACGACAGCAGTTGATATAAATCTAGGCTCGTTTCTAATACTTAAAGTTCCAGAGACCGTATAAGATCGCGGCAAAAGCAAACTGCCCCCACCCTGGTCTCGAGCCCGCGATCCAAAATACGTCACGCTCTCGAGGTACAGAGCAACCAACCGCGCCACGACAGCAGTTGATATAAATCTAGGCTCGTTTCTAATACTTAAAGTTCCAGAGACCGTATAAGATCGCGGCAAAAGCAAACTGCCCCCACCCTGGTCTCGAGCCCGCGATCCAAAATACGTCACGCTCTCGAGGTACAGAGCAACCAACCGCGCCACGACAGCAGTTGATATAAATCTAGGCTCGTTTCTAATACTTAAAGTTCCAGAGACCGTATAAGATCGCGGCAAAAGCAAACTGCCCCCACCCTGGTCTCGAGCCCGCGATCCAAAATACGTCACGCTCTCGAGGTACAGAGCAACCAACCGCGCCACGACAGCAGTTGATATAAATCTAGGCTCGTTTCTAATACTTAAAGTTCCAGAGACCGTATAAGATCGCGGCAAAAGCAAACTGCCCCCACCCTGGTCTCGAGCCCGCGATCCAAAATACGTCACGCTCTCGAGGTACAGAGCAACCAACCGCGCCACGACAGCAGTTGATATAAATCTAGGCTCGTTTCTAATACTTAAAGTTCCAGAGACCGTATAAGATCGCGGCAAAAGCAAACTGCCCCCACCCTGGTCTCGAGCCCGCGATCCAAAATACGTCACGCTCTCGAGGTACAGAGCAACCAACCGCGCCACGACAGCAGTTGATATAAATCTAGGCTCGTTTCTAATACTTAAAGTTCCAGAGACCGTATAAGATCGCGGCAAAAGCAAACTGCCCCCACCCTGGTCTCGAGCCCGCGATCCAAAATACGTCACGCTCTCGAGGTACAGAGCAACCAACCGCGCCACGACAGCAGTTGATATAAATCTAGGCTCGTTTCTAATACTTAAAGTTCCAGAGACCGTATAAGATCGCGGCAAAAGCAAACTGCCCCCACCCTGGTCTCGAGCCCGCGATCCAAAATACGTCACGCTCTCGAGGTACAGAGCAACCAACCGCGCCACGACAGCAGTTGATATAAATCTAGGCTCGTTTCTAATACTTAAAGTTCCAGAGACCGTATAAGATCGCGGCAAAAGCAAACTGCCCCCACCCTGGTCTCGAGCCCGCGATCCAAAATACGTCACGCTCTCGAGGTACAGAGCAACCAACCGCGCCACGACAGCAGTTGATATAAATCTAGGCTCGTTTCTAATACTTAAAGTTCCAGAGACCGTATAAGATCGCGGCAAGCAAACTGCCCCCACCCTGGTCTCGAGCCCGCGATCCAAAATACGTCACGCTCTCGAGGTACAGAGCAACCAACCGCGCCACGACAGCAGTTGATATAAATCTAGGCTCGTTTCTAATACTTAAAGTTCCAGAGACCGTATAAGATCGCGGCAAAAGCAAACTGCCCCCACCCTGGTCTCGAGCCCGCGATCCAAAATACGTCACGCTCTCGAGGTACAGAGCAACCAACCGCGCCACGACAGCAGTTGATATAAATCTAGGCTCGTTTCTAATACTTAAAGTTCCAGAGACCGTATAAGATCGCGGCAAAAGCAAACTGCCCCCACCCTGGTCTCGAGCCCGCGATCCAAAATACGTCACGCTCTCGAGGTACAGAGCAACCAACCGCGCCACGACAGCAGTTGATATAAATCTAGGCTCGTTTCTAATACTTAAAGTTCCAGAGACCGTATAAGATCGCGGCAAAAGCAAACTGCCCCCACCCTGGTCTCGAGCCCGCGATCCAAAATACGTCACGCTCTCGAGGTACAGAGCAACCAACCGCGCCACGACAGCAGTTGATATAAATCTAGGCTCGTTTCTAATACTTAAAGTTACAGAGACCGTATAAGATCGCGGCAAAAGCAAACTGCCCCCACCCTGGTCTCGAGCCCGCGATCCAAAATACGTCACGCTCTCGAGGTACAGAGCAACCAACCGCGCCACGACAGCAGTTGATATAAATCTAGGTTCGTTTCTAATACTTAAAGTTCCAGAGACCGTATAAGATCGCGGCAAAAGCAAACTGCCCCCACCCTGGTCTCGAGCCCGCGATCCAAAATACGTCACGCTCTCGAGGTACAGAGCAACCAACCGCGCCACGACAGCAGTTGATATAAATCTAGGTTCGTTTCTAATACTTAAAGTTCCAGAGACCGTATAAGATCGCGGCAAAAGCAAACTGGCCCCACCCTGGTCTCGAGCCCGCGATCCAAAATACGTCACGCTCTCGAGGTACAGAGCAACCAACCGCGCCACGACAGCAGTTGATATAAATCTAGGTTCGTTTCTAATACTTAAAGTTCCAGAGACCGTATAAGATCGCGGCAAAAGCAAACTGCCCCCACCCTGGTCTCGAGCCCGCGATCCAAAATACGTCACGCTCTCGAGGTACAGAGCAACCAACCGCGCCACGACAGCAGTTGATATAAATCTAGGTTCGTTTCTAATACTTAAAGTTCCAGAGACCGTATAAGATCGCGGCAAAAGCAAACTGGCCCCACCCTGGTCTCGAGCCCGCGATCCAAAATACGTCACGCTCTCGAGGTACAGAGCAACCAACCGCGCCACGACAGCAGTTGATATAAATCTAGGTTCGTTTCTAATACTTAAAGTTCCAGAGACCGTATAAGATCGCGGCAAAAGCAAACTGCCCCCACCCTGGTCTCGAGCCCGCGATCCAAAATACGTCACGCTCTCGAGGTACAGAGCAACCAACCGCGCCACGACAGCAGTTGATATAAATCTAGGTTCGTTTCTAATACTTAAAGTTCCAGAGACCGTATAAGATCGCGGCAAAAGCAAACTGGCCCCACCCTGGTCTCGAGCCCGCGATCCAAAATACGTCACGCTCTCGAGGTACAGAGCAACCAACCGCGCCACGACAGCAGTTGATATAAATCTAGGTTCGTTTCTAATACTTAAAGTTCCAGAGACCGTATAAGATCGCGGCAAAAGCAAACTGGCCCCACCCTGGTCTCGAGCCCGCGATCCAAAATACGTCACGCTCTCGAGGTACAGAGCAACCAACCGCGCCACGACAGCAGTTGATATAAATCTAGGTTCGTTTCTAATACTTAAAGTTCCAGAGACCGTATAAGATCGCGGCAAAAGCAAACTGCCCCCACCCTGGTCTCGAGCCCGCGATCCAAAATACGTCACGCTCTCGAGGTACAGAGCAACCAACCGCGCCACGACAGCAGTTGATATAAATCTAGGCTCGTTTCTAATACTTAAAGTTCCAGAGACCGTATAAGATCGCGGCAAAAGCAAACTGCCCCCACCCTGGTCTCGAGCCCGCGATCCAAAATACGTCACGCTCTCGAGGTACAGAGCAACCAACCGCGCCACGACAGCAGTTGATATAAATCTAGGCTCGTTTCTAATACTTAAAGTTCCAGAGACCGTATAAGATCGCGGCAAAAGCAAACTGCCCCCACCCTGGTCTCGAGCCCGCGATCCAAAATACGTCACGCTCTCGAGGTACAGAGCAACCAACCGCGCCACGACAGCAGTTGATATAAATCTAGGCTCGTTTCTAATACTTAAAGTTCCAGAGACCGTATAAGATCGCGGCAAAAGCAAACTGCCCCCACCCTGGTCTCGAGCCCGCGATCCAAAATACGTCACGCTCTCGAGGTACAGAGCAACCAACCGCGCCACGACAGCAGTTGATATAAATCTAGGCTCGTTTCTAATACTTAAAGTTACAGAGACCGTATAAGATCGCGGCAAAAGCAAACTGCCCCCACCCTGGTCTCGAGCCCGCGATCCAAAATACGTCACGCTCTCGAGGTACAGAGCAACCAACCGCGCCACGACAGCAGTTGATATAAATCTAGGTTCGTTTCTAATACTTAAAGTTCCAGAGACCGTATAAGATCGCGGCAAAAGCAAACTGCCCCCACCCTGGTCTCGAGCCCGCGATCCAAAATACGTCACGCTCTCGAGGTACAGAGCAACCAACCGCGCCACGACAGCAGTTGATATAAATCTAGGTTCGTTTCTAATACTTAAAGTTCCAGAGACCGTATAAGATCGCGGCAAAAGCAAACTGGCCCCACCCTGGTCTCGAGCCCGCGATCCAAAATACGTCACGCTCTCGAGGTACAGAGCAACCAACCGCGCCACGACAGCAGTTGATATAAATCTAGGTTCGTTTCTAATACTTAAAGTTCCAGAGACCGTATAAGATCGCGGCAAAAGCAAACTGCCCCCACCCTGGTCTCGAGCCCGCGATCCAAAATACGTCACGCTCTCGAGGTACAGAGCAACCAACCGCGCCACGACAGCAGTTGATATAAATCTAGGTTCGTTTCTAATACTTAAAGTTCCAGAGACCGTATAAGATCGCGGCAAAAGCAAACTGGCCCCACCCTGGTCTCGAGCCCGCGATCCAAAATACGTCACGCTCTCGAGGTACAGAGCAACCAACCGCGCCACGACAGCAGTTGATATAAATCTAGGTTCGTTTCTAATACTTAAAGTTCCAGAGACCGTATAAGATCGCGGCAAAAGCAAACTGCCCCCACCCTGGTCTCGAGCCCGCGATCCAAAATACGTCACGCTCTCGAGGTACAGAGCAACCAACCGCGCCACGACAGCAGTTGATATAAATCTAGGTTCGTTTCTAATACTTAAAGTTCCAGAGACCGTATAAGATCGCGGCAAAAGCAAACTGGCCCCACCCTGGTCTCGAGCCCGCGATCCAAAATACGTCACGCTCTCGAGGTACAGAGCAACCAACCGCGCCACGACAGCAGTTGATATAAATCTAGGTTCGTTTCTAATACTTAAAGTTCCAGAGACCGTATAAGATCGCGGCAAAAGCAAACTGGCCCCACCCTGGTCTCGAGCCCGCGATCCAAAATACGTCACGCTCTCGAGGTACAGAGCAACCAACCGCGCCACGACAGCAGTTGATATAAATCTAGGTTCGTTTCTAATACTTAAAGTTCCAGAGACCGTATAAGATCGCGGCAAAAGCAAACTGCCCCCACCCTGGTCTCGAGCCCGCGATCCAAAATACGTCACGCTCTCGAGGTACAGAGCAACCAACCGCGCCACGACAGCAGTTGATATAAATCTAGGTTCGTTTCTAATACTTAAAGTTCCAGAGACCGTATAAGATCGCGGCAAAAGCAAACTGCCCCCACCCTGGTCTCGAGCCCGCGATCCAAAATACGTCACGCTCTCGAGGTACAGAGCAACCAACCGCGCCACGACAGCAGTTGATATAAATCTAGGTTCGTTTCTAATACTTAAAGTTCCAGAGACCGTATAAGATCGCGGCAAAAGCAAACTGCCCCCACCCTGGTCTCGAGCCCGCGATCCAAAATACGTCACGCTCTCGAGGTACAGAGCAACCAACCGCGCCACGACAGCAGTTGATATAAATCTAGGTTCGTTTCTAATACTTAAAGTTCCAGAGACCGTATAAGATCGCGGCAAAAGCAAACTGCCCCCACCCTGGTCTCGAGCCCGCGATCCAAAATACGTCACGCTCTCGAGGTACAGAGCAACCAACCGCGCCACGACAGCAGTTGATATAAATCTAGGTTCGTTTCTAATACTTAAAGTTCCAGAGACCGTATAAGATCGCGGCAAAAGCAAACTGCCCCCACCCTGGTCTCGAGCCCGCGATCCAAAATACGTCACGCTCTCGAGGTACAGAGCAACCAACCGCGCCACGACAGCAGTTGATATAAATCTAGGTTCGTTTCTAATACTTAAAGTTCCAGAGACCGTATAAGATCGCGGCAAAAGCAAACTGCCCCCACCCTGGTCTCGAGCCCGCGATCCAAAATACGTCACGCTCTCGAGGTACAGAGCAACCAACCGCGCCACGACAGCAGTTGATATAAATCTAGGTTCGTTTCTAATACTTAAAGTTCCAGAGACCGTATAAGATCGCGGCAAAAGCAAACTGCCCCCACCCTGGTCTCGAGCCCGCGATCCAAAATACGTCACGCTCTCGAGGTACAGAGCAACCAACCGCGCCACGACAGCAGTTGATATAAATCTAGGTTCGTTTCTAATACTTAAAGTTCCAGAGACCGTATAAGATCGCGGCAAAAGCAAACTGCCCCCACCCTGGTCTCGAGCCCGCGATCCAAAATACGTCACGCTCTCGAGGTACAGAGCAACCAACCGCGCCACGACAGCAGTTGATATAAATCTAGGTTCGTTTCTAATACTTAAAGTTCCAGAGACCGTATAAGATCGCGGCAAAAGCAAACTGCCCCCACCCTGGTCTCGAGCCCGCGATCCAAAATACGTCACGCTCTCGAGGTACAGAGCAACCAACCGCGCCACGACAGCAGTTGATATAAATCTAGGTTCGTTTCTAATACTTAAAGTTCCAGAGGCCGTATAAGATCGCGGCAAAAGCAAACTGCCCCCACCCTGGTCTCGAGCCCGCGATCCAAAATACGTCACGCTCTCGAGGTACAGAGCAACCAACCGCGCCACGACAGCAGTTGATATAAATCTAGGTTCGTTTCTAATACTTAAAGTTCCAGAGGCCGTATAAGATCGCGGCAAAAGCAAACTGCCCCCACCCTGGTCTCGAGCCCGCGATCCAAAATACGTCACGCTCTCGAGGTACAGAGCAACCAACCGCGCCACGACAGCAGTTGATATAAATCTAGGTTCGTTTCTAATACTTAAAGTTCCAGAGGCCGTATAAGATCGCGGCAAAAGCAAACTGCCCCCACCCTGGTCTCGAGCCCGCGATCCAAAATACGTCACGCTCTCGAGGTACAGAGCAACCAACCGCGCCACGACAGCAGTTGATATAAATCTAGGTTCGTTTCTAATACTTAAAGTTCCAGAGGCCGTATAAGATCGCGGCAAAAGCAAACTGCCCCCACCCTGGTCTCGAGCCCGCGATCCAAAATACGTCACGCTCTCGAGGTACAGAGCAACCAACCGCGCCACGACAGCAGTTGATATAAATCTAGGTTCGTTTCTAATACTTAAAGTTCCAGAGGCCGTATAAGATCGCGGCAAAAGCAAACTGCCCCCACCCTGGTCTCGAGCCCGCGATCCAAAATACGTCACGCTCTCGAGGTACAGAGCAACCAACCGCGCCACGACAGCAGTTGATATAAATCTAGGTTCGTTTCTAATACTTAAAGTTCCAGAGGCCGTATAAGATCGCGGCAAAAGCAAACTGCCCCCACCCTGGTCTCGAGCCCGCGATCCAAAATACGTCACGCTCTCGAGGTACAGAGCAACCAACCGCGCCACGACAGCAGTTGATATAAATCTAGGTTCGTTTCTAATACTTAAAGTTCCAGAGGCCGTATAAGATCGCGGCAAAAGCAAACTGCCCCCACCCTGGTCTCGAGCCCGCGATCCAAAATACGTCACGCTCTCGAGGTACAGAGCAACCAACCGCGCCACGACAGCAGTTGATATAAATCTAGGTTCGTTTCTAATACTTAAAGTTCCAGAGGCCGTATAAGATCGCGGCAAAAGCAAACTGCCCCCACCCTGGTCTCGAGCCCGCGATCCAAAATACGTCACGCTCTCGAGGTACAGAGCAACCAACCGCGCCACGACAGCAGTTGATATAAATCTAGGTTCGTTTCTAATACTTAAAGTTCCAGAGGCCGTATAAGATCGCGGCAAAAGCAAACTGCCCCCACCCTGGTCTCGAGCCCGCGATCCAAAATACGTCACGCTCTCGAGGTACAGAGCAACCAACCGCGCCACGACAGCAGTTGATATAAATCTAGGTTCGTTTCTAATACTTAAAGTTCCAGAGGCCGTATAAGATCGCGGCAAAAGCAAACTGCCCCCACCCTGGTCTCGAGCCCGCGATCCAAAATACGTCACGCTCTCGAGGTACAGAGCAACCAACCGCGCCACGACAGCAGTTGATATAAATCTAGGTTCGTTTCTAATACTTAAAGTTCCAGAGGCCGTATAAGATCGCGGCAAAAGCAAACTGCCCCCACCCTGGTCTCGAGCCCGCGATCCAAAATACGTCACGCTCTCGAGGTACAGAGCAACCAACCGCGCCACGACAGCAGTTGATATAAATCTAGGTTCGTTTCTAATACTTAAAGTTCCAGAGGCCGTATAAGATCGCGGCAAAAGCAAACTGCCCCCACCCTGGTCTCGAGCCCGCGATCCAAAATACGTCACGCTCTCGAGGTACAGAGCAACCAACCGCGCCACGACAGCAGTTGATATAAATCTAGGTTCGTTTCTAATACTTAAAGTTCCAGAGGCCGTATAAGATCGCGGCAAAAGCAAACTGCCCCCACCCTGGTCTCGAGCCCGCGATCCAAAATACGTCACGCTCTCGAGGTACAGAGCAACCAACCGCGCCACGACAGCAGTTGATATAAATCTAGGTTCGTTTCTAATACTTAAAGTTCCAGAGGCCGTATAAGATCGCGGCAAAAGCAAACTGCCCCCACCCTGGTCTCGAGCCCGCGATCCAAAATACGTCACGCTCTCGAGGTACAGAGCAACCAACCGCGCCACGACAGCAGTTGATATAAATCTAGGTTCGTTTCTAATACTTAAAGTTCCAGAGGCCGTATAAGATCGCGGCAAAAGCAAACTGCCCCCACCCTGGTCTCGAGCCCGCGATCCAAAATACGTCACGCTCTCGAGGTACAGAGCAACCAACCGCGCCACGACAGCAGTTGATATAAATCTAGGTTCGTTTCTAATACTTAAAGTTCCAGAGGCCGTATAAGATCGCGGCAAAAGCAAACTGCCCCCACCCTGGTCTCGAGCCCGCGATCCAAAATACGTCACGCTCTCGAGGTACAGAGCAACCAACCGCGCCACGACAGCAGTTGATATAAATCTAGGTTCGTTTCTAATACTTAAAGTTCCAGAGGCCGTATAAGATCGCGGCAAAAGCAAACTGCCCCCACCCTGGTCTCGAGCCCGCGATCCAAAATACGTCACGCTCTCGAGGTACAGAGCAACCAACCGCGCCACGACAGCAGTTGATATAAATCTAGGTTCGTTTCTAATACTTAAAGTTCCAGAGGCCGTATAAGATCGCGGCAAAAGCAAACTGCCCCCACCCTGGTCTCGAGCCCGCGATCCAAAATACGTCACGCTCTCGAGGTACAGAGCAACCAACCGCGCCACGACAGCAGTTGATATAAATCTAGGTTCGTTTCTAATACTTAAAGTTCCAGAGGCCGTATAAGATCGCGGCAAAAGCAAACTGCCCCCACCCTGGTCTCGAGCCCGCGATCCAAAATACGTCACGCTCTCGAGGTACAGAGCAACCAACCGCGCCACGACAGCAGTTGATATAAATCTAGGTTCGTTTCTAATACTTAAAGTTCCAGAGGCCGTATAAGATCGCGGCAAAAGCAAACTGCCCCCACCCTGGTCTCGAGCCCGCGATCCAAAATACGTCACGCTCTCGAGGTACAGAGCAACCAACCGCGCCACGACAGCAGTTGATATAAATCTAGGTTCGTTTCTAATACTTAAAGTTCCAGAGGCCGTATAAGATCGCGGCAAAAGCAAACTGCCCCCACCCTGGTCTCGAGCCCGCGATCCAAAATACGTCACGCTCTCGAGGTACAGAGCAACCAACCGCGCCACGACAGCAGTTGATATAAATCTAGGTTCGTTTCTAATACTTAAAGTTCCAGAGGCCGTATAAGATCGCGGCAAAAGCAAACTGCCCCCACCCTGGTCTCGAGCCCGCGATCCAAAATACGTCACGCTCTCGAGGTACAGAGCAACCAACCGCGCCACGACAGCAGTTGATATAAATCTAGGTTCGTTTCTAATACTTAAAGTTCCAGAGGCCGTATAAGATCGCGGCAAAAGCAAACTGCCCCCACCCTGGTCTCGAGCCCGCGATCCAAAATACGTCACGCTCTCGAGGTACAGAGCAACCAACCGCGCCACGACAGCAGTTGATATAAATCTAGGTTCGTTTCTAATACTTAAAGTTCCAGAGGCCGTATAAGATCGCGGCAAAAGCAAACTGCCCCCACCCTGGTCTCGAGCCCGCGATCCAAAATACGTCACGCTCTCGAGGTACAGAGCAACCAACCGCGCCACGACAGCAGTTGATATAAATCTAGGTTCGTTTCTAATACTTAAAGTTCCAGAGGCCGTATAAGATCGCGGCAAAAGCAAACTGCCCCCACCCTGGTCTCGAGCCCGCGATCCAAAATACGTCACGCTCTCGAGGTACAGAGCAACCAACCGCGCCACGACAGCAGTTGATATAAATCTAGGTTCGTTTCTAATACTTAAAGTTCCAGAGGCCGTATAAGATCGCGGCAAAAGCAAACTGCCCCCACCCTGGTCTCGAGCCCGCGATCGAAAATACGTCACGCTCTCGAGGTACAGAGCAACCAACCGCGCCACGACAGCAGTTGATATAAATCTAGGTTCGTTTCTAATACTTAAAGTTCCAGAGGCCGTATAAGATCGCGGCAAAAGCAAACTGCCCCCACCCTGGTCTCGAGCCCGCGATCCAAAATACGTCACGCTCTCGAGGTACAGAGCAACCAACCGCGCCACGACAGCAGTTGATATAAATCTAGGTTCGTTTCTAATACTTAAAGTTCCAGAGGCCGTATAAGATCGCGGCAAAAGCAAACTGCCCCCACCCTGGTCTCGAGCCCGCGATCCAAAATACGTCACGCTCTCGAGGTACAGAGCAACCAACCGCGCCACGACAGCAGTTGATATAAATCTAGGTTCGTTTCTAATACTTAAAGTTCCAGAGGCCGTATAAGATCGCGGCAAAAGCAAACTGCCCCCACCCTGGTCTCGAGCCCGCGATCCAAAATACGTCACGCTCTCGAGGTACAGAGCAACCAACCGCGCCACGACAGCAGTTGATATAAATCTAGGTTCGTTTCTAATACTTAAAGTTCCAGAGGCCGTATAAGATCGCGGCAAAAGCAAACTGCCCCCACCCTGGTCTCGAGCCCGCGATCCAAAATACGTCACGCTCTCGAGGTACAGAGCAACCAACCGCGCCACGACAGCAGTTGATATAAATCTAGGTTCGTTTCTAATACTTAAAGTTCCAGAGGCCGTATAAGATCGCGGCAAAAGCAAACTGCCCCCACCCTGGTCTCGAGCCCGCGATCCAAAATACGTCACGCTCTCGAGGTACAGAGCAACCAACCGCGCCACGACAGCAGTTGATATAAATCTAGGTTCGTTTCTAATACTTAAAGTTCCAGAGGCCGTATAAGATCGCGGCAAAAGCAAACTGCCCCCACCCTGGTCTCGAGCCCGCGATCCAAAATACGTCACGCTCTCGAGGTACAGAGCAACCAACCGCGCCACGACAGCAGTTGATATAAATCTAGGTTCGTTTCTAATACTTAAAGTTCCAGAGGCCGTATAAGATCGCGGCAAAAGCAAACTGCCCCCACCCTGGTCTCGAGCCCGCGATCCAAAATACGTCACGCTCTCGAGGTACAGAGCAACCAACCGCGCCACGACAGCAGTTGATATAAATCTAGGTTCGTTTCTAATACTTAAAGTTCCAGAGGCCGTATAAGATCGCGGCAAAAGCAAACTGCCCCCACCCTGGTCTCGAGCCCGCGATCCAAAATACGTCACGCTCTCGAGGTACAGAGCAACCAACCGCGCCACGACAGCAGTTGATATAAATCTAGGTTCGTTTCTAATACTTAAAGTTCCAGAGGCCGTATAAGATCGCGGCAAAAGCAAACTGCCCCCACCCTGGTCTCGAGCCCGCGATCCAAAATACGTCACGCTCTCGAGGTACAGAGCAACCAACCGCGCCACGACAGCAGTTGATATAAATCTAGGTTCGTTTCTAATACTTAAAATTCCAGAGGCCGTATAAGATCGCGGCAAAAGCAAACTGCCCCCACCCTGGTCTCGAGCCCGCGATCGAAAATACGTCACGCTCTCGAGGTACAGAGCAACCAACCGCGCCACGACAGCAGTTGATATAAATCTAGGTTCGTTTCTAATACTTAAAGTTCCAGAGGCCGTATAAGATCGCGGCAAAAGCAAACTGCCCCCACCCTGGTCTCGAGCCCGCGATCGAAAATACGTCACGCTCTCGAGGTACAGAGCAACCAACCGCGCCACGACAGCAGTTGATATAAATCTAGGTTCGTTTCTAATACTTAAAGTTCCAGAGACCGTATAAGATCGCGGCAAAAGCAAACTGCCCCCACCCTGGTCTCGAGCCCGCGATCGAAAATACGTCACGCTCTCGAGGTACAGAGCAACCAACCGCGCCACGACAGCAGTTGATATAAATCTAGGTTCGTTTCTAATACTTAAAGTTCCAGAGGCCGTATAAGATCGCGGCAAAAGCAAACTGCCCCCACCCTGGTCTCGAGCCCGCGATCGAAAATACGTCACGCTCTCGAGGTACAGAGCAACCAACCGCGCCACGACAGCAGTTGATATAAATCTAGGTTCGTTTCTAATACTTAAAGTTCCAGAGGCCGTATAAGATCGCGGCAAAAGCAAACTGCCCCCACCCTGGTCTCGAGCCCGCGATCCAAAATACGTCACGCTCTCGAGGTACAGAGCAACCAACCGCGCCACGACAGCAGTTGATATAAATCTAGGTTCGTTTCTAATACTTAAAGTTCCAGAGGCCGTATAAGATCGCGGCAAAAGCAAACTGCCCCCACCCTGGTCTCGAGCCCGCGATCCAAAATACGTCACGCTCTCGAGGTACAGAGCAACCAACCGCGCCACGACAGCAGTTGATATAAATCTAGGTTCGTTTCTAATACTTAAAGTTCCAGAGGCCGTATAAGATCGCGGCAAAAGCAAACTGCCCCCACCCTGGTCTCGAGCCCGCGATCCAAAATACGTCACGCTCTCGAGGTACAGAGCAACCAACCGCGCCACGACAGCAGTTGATATAAATCTAGGTTCGTTTCTAATACTTAAAGTTCCAGAGGCCGTATAAGATCGCGGCAAAAGCAAACTGCCCCCACCCTGGTCTCGAGCCCGCGATCCAAAATACGTCACGCTCTCGAGGTACAGAGCAACCAACCGCGCCACGACAGCAGTTGATATAAATCTAGGTTCGTTTCTAATACTTAAAGTTCCAGAGGCCGTATAAGATCGCGGCAAAAGCAAACTGCCCCCACCCTGGTCTCGAGCCCGCGATCCAAAATACGTCACGCTCTCGAGGTACAGAGCAACCAACCGCGCCACGACAGCAGTTGATATAAATCTAGGTTCGTTTCTAATACTTAAAGTTCCAGAGGCCGTATAAGATCGCGGCAAAAGCAAACTGCCCCCACCCTGGTCTCGAGCCCGCGATCCAAAATACGTCACGCTCTCGAGGTACAGAGCAACCAACCGCGCCACGACAGCAGTTGATATAAATCTAGGTTCGTTTCTAATACTTAAAGTTCCAGAGGCCGTATAAGATCGCGGCAAAAGCAAACTGCCCCCACCCTGGTCTCGAGCCCGCGATCCAAAATACGTCACGCTCTCGAGGTACAGAGCAACCAACCGCGCCACGACAGCAGTTGATATAAATCTAGGTTCGTTTCTAATACTTAAAGTTCCAGAGGCCGTATAAGATCGCGGCAAAAGCAAACTGCCCCCACCCTGGTCTCGAGCCCGCGATCCAAAATACGTCACGCTCTCGAGGTACAGAGCAACCAACCGCGCCACGACAGCAGTTGATATAAATCTAGGTTCGTTTCTAATACTTAAAGTTCCAGAGGCCGTATAAGATCGCGGCAAAAGCAAACTGCCCCCACCCTGGTCTCGAGCCCGCGATCCAAAATACGTCACGCTCTCGAGGTACAGAGCAACCAACCGCGCCACGACAGCAGTTGATATAAATCTAGGTTCGTTTCTAATACTTAAAGTTCCAGAGGCCGTATAAGATCGCGGCAAAAGCAAACTGCCCCCACCCTGGTCTCGAGCCCGCGATCCAAAATACGTCACGCTCTCGAGGTACAGAGCAACCAACCGCGCCACGACAGCAGTTGATATAAATCTAGGTTCGTTTCTAATACTTAAAGTTCCAGAGGCCGTATAAGATCGCGGCAAAAGCAAACTGCCCCCACCCTGGTCTCGAGCCCGCGATCCAAAATACGTCACGCTCTCGAGGTACAGAGCAACCAACCGCGCCACGACAGCAGTTGATATAAATCTAGGTTCGTTTCTAATACTTAAAGTTCCAGAGGCCGTATAAGATCGCGGCAAAAGCAAACTGCCCCCACCCTGGTCTCGAGCCCGCGATCCAAAATACGTCACGCTCTCGAGGTACAGAGCAACCAACCGCGCCACGACAGCAGTTGATATAAATCTAGGTTCGTTTCTAATACTTAAAGTTCCAGAGGCCGTATAAGATCGCGGCAAAAGCAAACTGCCCCCACCCTGGTCTCGAGCCCGCGATCCAAAATACGTCACGCTCTCGAGGTACAGAGCAACCAACCGCGCCACGACAGCAGTTGATATAAATCTAGGTTCGTTTCTAATACTTAAAGTTCCAGAGGCCGTATAAGATCGCGGCAAAAGCAAACTGCCCCCACCCTGGTCTCGAGCCCGCGATCCAAAATACGTCACGCTCTCGAGGTACAGAGCAACCAACCGCGCCACGACAGCAGTTGATATAAATCTAGGTTCGTTTCTAATACTTAAAGTTCCAGAGGCCGTATAAGATCGCGGCAAAAGCAAACTGCCCCCACCCTGGTCTCGAGCCCGCGATCCAAAATACGTCACGCTCTCGAGGTACAGAGCAACCAACCGCGCCACGACAGCAGTTGATATAAATCTAGGTTCGTTTCTAATACTTAAAGTTCCAGAGGCCGTATAAGATCGCGGCAAAAGCAAACTGCCCCCACCCTGGTCTCGAGCCCGCGATCCAAAATACGTCACGCTCTCGAGGTACAGAGCAACCAACCGCGCCACGACAGCAGTTGATATAAATCTAGGTTCGTTTCTAATACTTAAAGTTCCAGAGACCGTATAAGATCGCGGCAAAAGCAAACTGCCCCCACCCTGGTCTCGAGCCCGCGATCGAAAATACGTCACGCTCTCGAGGTACAGAGCAACCAACCGCGCCACGACAGCAGTTGATATAAATCTAGGTTCGTTTCTAATACTTAAAGTTCCAGAGGCCGTATAAGATCGCGGCAAAAGCAAACTGCCCCCACCCTGGTCTCGAGCCCGCGATCCAAAATACGTCACGCTCTCGAGGTACAGAGCAACCAACCGCGCCACGACAGCAGTTGATATAAATCTAGGTTCGTTTCTAATACTTAAAGTTCCAGAGACCGTATAAGATCGCGGCAAAAGCAAACTGCCCCCACCCTGGTCTCGAGCCCGCGATCGAAAATACGTCACGCTCTCGAGGTACAGAGCAACCAACCGCGCCACGACAGCAGTTGATATAAATCTAGGTTCGTTTCTAATACTTAAAGTTCCAGAGACCGTATAAGATCGCGGCAAAAGCAAACTGCCCCCACCCTGGTCTCGAGCCCGCGATCGAAAATACGTCACGCTCTCGAGGTACAGAGCAACCAACCGCGCCACGACAGCAGTTGATATAAATCTAGGTTCGTTTCTAATACTTAAAGTTCCAGAGACCGTATAAGATCGCGGCAAAAGCAAACTGCCCCCACCCTGGTCTCGAGCCCGCGATCGAAAATACGTCACGCTCTCGAGGTACAGAGCAACCAACCGCGCCACGACAGCAGTTGATATAAATCTAGGTTCGTTTCTAATACTTAAAGTTCCAGAGACCGTATAAGATCGCGGCAAAAGCAAACTGCCCCCACCCTGGTCTCGAGCCCGCGATCGAAAATACGTCACGCTCTCGAGGTACAGAGCAACCAACCGCGCCACGACAGCAGTTGATATAAATCTAGGTTCGTTTCTAATACTTAAAGTTCCAGAGACCGTATAAGATCGCGGCAAAAGCAAACTGCCCCCACCCTGGTCTCGAGCCCGCGATCCAAAATACGTCACGCTCTCGAGGTACAGAGCAACCAACCGCGCCACGACAGCAGTTGATATAAATCTAGGTTCGTTTCTAATACTTAAAGTTCCAGAGACCGTATAAGATCGCGGCAAAAGCAAACTGCCCCCACCCTGGTCTCGAGCCCGCGATCCAAAATACGTCACGCTCTCGAGGTACAGAGCAACCAACCGCGCCACGACAGCAGTTGATATAAATCTAGGTTCGTTTCTAATACTTAAAGTTCCAGAGACCGTATAAGATCGCGGCAAAAGCAAACTGCCCCCACCCTGGTCTCGAGCCCGCGATCCAAAATACGTCACGCTCTCGAGGTACAGAGCAACCAACCGCGCCACGACAGCAGTTGATATAAATCTAGGTTCGTTTCTAATACTTAAAGTTCCAGAGACCGTATAAGATCGCGGCAAAAGCAAACTGCCCCCACCCTGGTCTCGAGCCCGCGATCGAAAATACGTCACGCTCTCGAGGTACAGAGCAACCAACCGCGCCACGACAGCAGTTGATATAAATCTAGGTTCGTTTCTAATACTTAAAGTTCCAGAGGCCGTATAAGATCGCGGCAAAAGCAAACTGCCCCCACCCTGGTCTCGAGCCCGCGATCGAAAATACGTCACGCTCTCGAGGTACAGAGCAACCAACCGCGCCACGACAGCAGTTGATATAAATCTAGGTTCGTTTCTAATACTTAAAGTTCCAGAGGCCGTATAAGATCGCGGCAAAAGCAAACTGCCCCCACCCTGGTCTCGAGCCCGCGATCGAAAATACGTCACGCTCTCGAGGTACAGAGCAACCAACCGCGCCACGACAGCAGTTGATATCAATCTAGGTTCGTTTCTAATACTTAAAGTTCCAGAGGCCGTATAAGATCGCGGCAAAAGCAAACTGCCCCCACCCTGGTCTCGAGCCCGCGATCGAAAATACGTCACGCTCTCGAGGTACAGAGCAACCAACCGCGCCACGACAGCAGTTGATATAAATCTAGGTTCGTTTCTAATACTTAAAGTTCCAGAGGCCGTATAAGATCGCGGCAAAAGCAAACTGCCCCCACCCTGGTCTCGAGCCCGCGATCGAAAATACGTCACGCTCTCGAGGTACAGAGCAACCAACCGCGCCACGACAGCAGTTGATATAAATCTAGGTTCGTTTCTAATACTTAAAGTTCCAGAGGCCGTATAAGATCGCGGCAAAAGCAAACTGCCCCCACCCTGGTCTCGAGCCCGCGATCGAAAATACGTCACAGTCTCGAGGTACAGAGCAACCAACCGCGCCACGACAGCAGTTGATATAAATCTAGGTTCGTTTCTAATACTTAAAGTTCCAGAGACCGTATAAGATCGCGGCAAAAGCAAACTGCCCCCACCCTGGTCTCGAGCCCGCGATCCAAAATACGTCACGCTCTCGAGGTACAGAGCAACCAACCGCGCCACGAAAGCAGTTGATATAAATCTAGGTTCGTTTCTAATACTTAAAGTTCCAGAGACCGTATAAGATCGCGGCAAAAGCAAACTGCCCCCACCCTGGTCTCGAGCCCGCGATCCAAAATACGTCACGCTCTCGAGGTACAGAGCAACCAACCGCGCCACGACAGCAGTTGATATAAATCTAGGTTCGTTTCTAATACTTAAAGTTCCAGAGACCGTATAAGATCGCGGCAAAAGCAAACTGCCCCCACCCTGGTCTCGAGCCCGCGATCCAAAATACGTCACGCTCTCGAGGTACAGAGCAACCAACCGCGCCACGACAGCAGTTGATATAAATCTAGGTTCGTTTCTAATACTTAAAGTTCCAGAGACCGTATAAGATCGCGGCAAAAGCAAACTGCCCCCACCCTGGTCTCGAGCCCGCGATCCAAAATACGTCACGCTCTCGAGGTACAGAGCAACCAACCGCGCCACGACAGCAGTTGATATAAATCTAGGTTCGTTTCTAATACTTAAAGTTCCAGAGACCGTATAAGATCGCGGCAAAAGCAAACTGCCCCCACCCTGGTCTCGAGCCCGCGATCCAAAATACGTCACGCTCTCGAGGTACAGAGCAACCAACCGCGCCACGACAGCAGTTGATATAAATCTAGGTTCGTTTCTAATACTTAAAGTTCCAGAGACCGTATAAGATCGCGGCAAAAGCAAACTGCCCCCACCCTGGTCTCGAGCCCGCGATCCAAAATACGTCACGCTCTCGAGGTACAGAGCAACCAACCGCGCCACGACAGCAGTTGATATAAATCTAGGTTCGTTTCTAATACTTAAAGTTCCAGAGACCGTATAAGATCGCGGCAAAAGCAAACTGCCCCCACCCTGGTCTCGAGCCCGCGATCCAAAATACGTCACGCTCTCGAGGTACAGAGCAACCAACCGCGCCACGACAGCAGTTGATATAAATCTAGGTTCGTTTCTAATACTTAAAGTTCCAGAGACCGTATAAGATCGCGGCAAAAGCAAACTGCCCCCACCCTGGTCTCGAGCCCGCGATCCAAAATACGTCACGCTCTCGAGGTACAGAGCAACCAACCGCGCCACGACAGCAGTTGATATAAATCTAGGTTCGTTTCTAATACTTAAAGTTCCAGAGACCGTATAAGATCGCGGCAAAAGCAAACTGCCCCCACCCTGGTCTCGAGCCCGCGATCCAAAATACGTCACGCTCTCGAGGTACAGAGCAACCAACCGCGCCACGACAGCAGTTGATATAAATCTAGGTTCGTTTCTAATACTTAAAGTTCCAGAGACCGTATAAGATCGCGGCAAAAGCAAACTGCCCCCACCCTGGTCTCGAGCCCGCGATCCAAAATACGTCACGCTCTCGAGGTACAGAGCAACCAACCGCGCCACGACAGCAGTTGATATAAATCTAGGTTCGTTTCTAATACTTAAAGTTCCAGAGACCGTATGAGATCGCGGCAAAAGCAAACTGCCCCCACCCTGGTCTCGAGCCCGCGATCCAAAATACGTCACGCTCTCGAGGTACAGAGCAACCAACCGCGCCACGACAGCAGTTGATATAAATCTAGGTTCGTTTCTAATACTTAAAGTTCCAGAGACCGTATAAGATCGCGGCAAAAGCAAACTGCCCCCACCCTGGTCTCGAGCCCGCGATCCAAAATACGTCACGCTCTCGAGGTACAGAGCAACCAACCGCGCCACGACAGCAGTTGATATAAATCTAGGTTCGTTTCTAATACTTAAAGTTCCAGAGACCGTATAAGATCGCGGCAAAAGCAAACTGCCCCCACCCTGGTCTCGAGCCCGCGATCCAAAATACGTCACGCTCTCGAGGTACAGAGCAACCAACCGCGCCACGACAGCAGTTGATATAAATCTAGGTTCGTTTCTAATACTTAAAGTTCCAGAGACCGTATAAGATCGCGGCAAAAGCAAACTGCCCCCACCCTGGTCTCGAGCCCGCGATCCAAAATACGTCACGCTCTCGAGGTACAGAGCAACCAACCGCGCCGCGACAGCAGTTGATATAAATCTAGGTTCGTTTCTAATACTTAAAGTTCCAGAGACCGTATAAGATCGCGGCAAAAGCAAACTGCCCCCACCCTGGTCTCGAGCCCGCGATCCAAAATACGTCACGCTCTCGAGGTACAGAGCAACCAACCGCGCCGCGACAGCAGTTGATATAAATCTAGGTTCGTTTCTAATACTTAAAGTTCCAGAGACCGTATAAGATCGCGGCAAAAGCAAACTGCCCCCACCCTGGTCTCGAGCCCGCGATCCAAAATACGTCACGCTCTCGAGGTACAGAGCAACCAACCGCGCCGCGACAGCAGTTGATATAAATCTAGGTTCGTTTCTAATACTTAAAGTTCCAGAGACCGTATAAGATCGCGGCAAAAGCAAACTGCCCCCACCCTGGTCTCGAGCCCGCGATCCAAAATACGTCACGCTCTCGAGGTACAGAGCAACCAACCGCGCCGCGACAGCAGTTGATATAAATCTAGGTTCGTTTCTAATACTTAAAGTTCCAGAGACCGTATAAGATCGCGGCAAAAGCAAACTGCCCCCACCCTGGTCTCGAGCCCGCGATCCAAAATACGTCACGCTCTCGAGGTACAGAGCAACCAACCGCGCCGCGACAGCAGTTGATATAAATCTAGGTTCGTTTCTAATACTTAAAGTTCCAGAGACCGTATAAGATCGCGGCAAAAGCAAACTGCCCCCACCCTGGTCTCGAGCCCGCGATCCAAAATACGTCACGCTCTCGAGGTACAGAGCAACCAACCGCGCCGCGACAGCAGTTGATATAAATCTAGGTTCGTTTCTAATACTTAAAGTTCCAGAGACCGTATAAGATCGCGGCAAAAGCAAACTGCCCCCACCCTGGTCTCGAGCCCGCGATCCAAAATACGTCACGCTCTCGAGGTACAGAGCAACCAACCGCGCCGCGACAGCAGTTGATATAAATCTAGGTTCGTTTCTAATACTTAAAGTTCCAGAGACCGTATAAGATCGCGGCAAAAGCAAACTGCCCCCACCCTGGTCTCGAGCCCGCGATCCAAAATACGTCACGCTCTCGAGGTACAGAGCAACCAACCGCGCCGCGACAGCAGTTGATATAAATCTAGGTTCGTTTCTAATACTTAAAGTTCCAGAGACCGTATAAGATCGCGGCAAAAGCAAACTGCCCCCACCCTGGTCTCGAGCCCGCGATTCAAAATACGTCACGCTCTCGAGGTACAGAGCAACCAACCGCGCCGCGACAGCAGTTGATATAAATCTAGGTTCGTTTCTAATACTTAAAGTTCCAGAGACCGTATAAGATCGCGGCAAAAGCAAACTGCCCCCACCCTGGTCTCGAGCCCGCGATCCAAAATACGTCACGCTCTCGAGGTACAGAGCAACCAACCGCGCCACGACAGCAGTTGATATAAATCTAGGTTCGTTTCTAATACTTAAAGTTCCAGAGACCGTATAAGATCGCGGCAAAAGCAAACTGCCCCCACCCTGGTCTCGAGCCCGCGATCCAAAATACGTCACGCTCTCGAGGTACAGAGCAACCAACCGCGCCACGACAGCAGTTGATATAAATCTAGGTTCGTTTCTAATACTTAAAGTTCCAGAGACCGTACAAGATCGCGGCAAAAGCAAACTGCCCCCACCCTGGTCTCGAGCCCGCGATCCAAAATACGTCACGCTCTCGAGGTACAGAGCAACCAACCGCGCCACGACAGCAGTTGATATAAATCTAGGTTCGTTTCTAATACTTAAAGTTCCAGAGACCGTACAAGATCGCGGCAAAAGCAAACTGCCCCCACCCTGGTCTCGAGCCCGCGATCCAAAATACGTCACGCTCTCGAGGTACAGAGCAACCAACCGCGCCGCGACAGCAGTTGATATAAATCTAGGTTCGTTTCTAATACTTAAAGTTCCAGAGACCGTATCAGATCGCGGCAAAAGCAAACTGCCCCCACCCTGGTCTCGAGCCCGCGATCCAAAATACGTCACGCTCTCGAGGTACAGAGCAACCAACCGCGCCGCGACAGCAGTTGATATAAATCTAGGTTCGTTTCTAATACTTAAAGTTCCAGAGACCGTATAAGATCGCGGCAAAAGCAAACTGCCCCCACCCTGGTCTCGAGCCCGCGATCCAAAATACGTCACGCTCTCGAGGTACAGAGCAACCAACCGCGCCACGACAGCAGTTGATATAAATCTAGGCTCGTTTCTAATACTTAAAGTTCCAGAGACCGTATAAGATCGCGGCAAAAGCAAACTGCCCCCACCCTGGTCTCGAGCCCGCGATCCAAAATACGTCACGCTCTCGAGGTACAGAGCAACCAACCGCGCCACGACAGCAGTTGATATAAATCTAGGTTCGTTTCTAATACTTAAAGTTCCAGAGACCGTATAAGATCGCGGCAAAAGCAAACTGCCCCCACCCTGGTCTCGAGCCCGCGATCCAAAATACGTCACGCTCTCGAGGTACAGAGCAACCAACCGCGCCACGACAGCAGTTGATATAAATCTAGGTTCGTTTCTAATACTTAAAGTTCCAGAGACCGTATAAGATCGCGGCAAAAGCAAACTGCCCCCACCCTGGTCTCGAGCCCGCGATCCAAAATACGTCACGCTCTCGAGGTACAGAGCAACCAACCGCGCCACGACAGCAGTTGATATAAATCTAGGTTCGTTTCTAATACTTAAAGTTCCAGAGACCGTATAAGATCGCGGCAAAAGCAAACTGCCCCCACCCTGGTCTCGAGCCCGCGATCCAAAATACGTCACGCTCTCGAGGTACAGAGCAACCAACCGCGCCACGACAGCAGTTGATATAAATCTAGGTTCGTTTCTAATACTTAAAGTTCCAGAGACCGTATAAGATCGCGGCAAAAGCAAACTGCCCCCACCCTGGTCTCGAGCCCGCGATCCAAAATACGTCACGCTCTCGAGGTACAGAGCAACCAACCGCGCCACGACAGCAGTTGATATAAATCTAGGTTCGTTTCTAATACTTAAAGTTCCAGAGACCGTATAAGATCGCGGCAAAAGCAAACTGCCCCCACCCTGGTCTCGAGCCCGCGATCCAAAATACGTCACGCTCTCGAGGTACAGAGCAACCAACCGCGCCACGACAGCAGTTGATATAAATCTAGGTTCGTTTCTAATACTTAAAGTTCCAGAGACCGTATAAGATCGCGGCAAAAGCAAACTGCCCCCACCCTGGTCTCGAGCCCGCGATCCAAAATACGTCACGCTCTCGAGGTACAGAGCAACCAACCGCGCCACGACAGCAGTTGATATAAATCTAGGTTCGTTTCTAATACTTAAAGTTCCAGAGACCGTATAAGATCGCGGCAAAAGCAAACTGCCCCCACCCTGGTCTCGAGCCCGCGATCCAAAATACGTCACGCTCTCGAGGTACAGAGCAACCAACCGCGCCACGACAGCAGTTGATATAAATCTAGGTTCGTTTCTAATACTTAAAGTTCCAGAGACCGTATAAGATCGCGGCAAAAGCAAACTGCCCCCACCCTGGTCTCGAGCCCGCGATCGAAAATACGTCACGCTCTCGAGGTACAGAGCAACCAACCGCGCCACGACAGCAGTTGATATAAATCTAGGTTCGTTTCTAATACTTAAAGTTCCAGAGACCGTATAAGATCGCGGCAAAAGCAAACTGCCCCCACCCTGGTCTCGAGCCCGCGATCCAAAATACGTCACGCTCTCGAGGTACAGAGCAACCAACCGCGCCACGACAGCAGTTGATATAAATCTAGGTTCGTTTCTAATACTTAAAGTTCCAGAGACCGTATAAGATCGCGGCAAAAGCAAACTGCCCCCACCCTGGTCTCGAGCCCGCGATCCAAAATACGTCACGCTCTCGAGGTACAGAGCAACCAACCGCGCCACGACAGCAGTTGATATAAATCTAGGTTCGTTTCTAATACTTAAAGTTCCAGAGACCGTATAAGATCGCGGCAAAAGCAAACTGCCCCCACCCTGGTCTCGAGCCCGCGATCCAAAATACGTCACGCTCTCGAGGTACAGAGCAACCAACCGCGCCACGACAGCAGTTGATATAAATCTAGGTTCGTTTCTAATACTTAAAGTTCCAGAGACCGTATAAGATCGCGGCAAAAGCAAACTGCCCCCACCCTGGTCTCGAGCCCGCGATCCAAAATACGTCACGCTCTCGAGGTACAGAGCAACCAACCGCGCCACGACAGCAGTTGATATAAATCTAGGTTCGTTTCTAATACTTAAAGTTCCAGAGACCGTATAAGATCGCGGCAAAAGCAAACTGCCCCCACCCTGGTCTCGAGCCCGCGATCCAAAATACGTCACGCTCTCGAGGTACAGAGCAACCAACCGCGCCACGACAGCAGTTGATATAAATCTAGGTTCGTTTCTAATACTTAAAGTTCCAGAGACCGTATAAGATCGCGGCAAAAGCAAACTGCCCCCACCCTGGTCTCGAGCCCGCGATCCAAAATACGTCACGCTCTCGAGGTACAGAGCAACCAACCGCGCCACGACAGCAGTTGATATAAATCTAGGTTCGTTTCTAATACTTAAAGTTCCAGAGACCGTATAAGATCGCGGCAAAAGCAAACTGCCCCCACCCTGGTCTCGAGCCCGCGATCCAAAATACGTCACGCTCTCGAGGTACAGAGCAACCAACCGCGCCACGACAGCAGTTGATATAAATCTAGGTTCGTTTCTAATACTTAAAGTTCCAGAGACCGTATAAGATCGCGGCAAAAGCAAACTGCCCCCACCCTGGTCTCGAGCCCGCGATCCAAAATACGTCACGCTCTCGAGGTACAGAGCAACCAACCGCGCCACGACAGCAGTTGATATAAATCTAGGTTCGTTTCTAATACTTAAAGTTCCAGAGACCGTATAAGATCGCGGCAAAAGCAAACTGCCCCCACCCTGGTCTCGAGCCCGCGATCCAAAATACGTCACGCTCTCGAGGTACAGAGCAACCAACCGCGCCACGACAGCAGTTGATATAAATCTAGGTTCGTTTCTAATACTTAAAGTTCCAGAGACCGTATAAGATCGCGGCAAAAGCAAACTGCCCCCACCCTGGTCTCGAGCCCGCGATCCAAAATACGTCACGCTCTCGAGGTACAGAGCAACCAACCGCGCCACGACAGCAGTTGATATAAATCTAGGTTCGTTTCTAATACTTAAAGTTCCAGAGACCGTATAAGATCGCGGCAAAAGCAAACTGCCCCCACCCTGGTCTCGAGCCCGCGATCCAAAATACGTCACGCTCTCGAGGTACAGAGCAACCAACCGCGCCACGACAGCAGTTGATATAAATCTAGGTTCGTTTCTAATACTTAAAGTTCCAGAGACCGTATAAGATCGCGGCAAAAGCAAACTGCCCCCACCCTGGTCTCGAGCCCGCGATCCAAAATACGTCACGCTCTCGAGGTACAGAGCAACCAACCGCGCCACGACAGCAGTTGATATAAATCTAGGTTCGTTTCTAATACTTAAAGTTCCAGAGACCGTATAAGATCGCGGCAAAAGCAAACTGCCCCCACCCTGGTCTCGAGCCCGCGATCCAAAATACGTCACGCTCTCGAGGTACAGAGCAACCAACCGCGCCACGACAGCAGTTGATATAAATCTAGGTTCGTTTCTAATACTTAAAGTTCCAGAGACCGTATAAGATCGCGGCAAAAGCAAACTGCCCCCACCCTGGTCTCGAGCCCGCGATCCAAAATACGTCACGCTCTCGAGGTACAGAGCAACCAACCGCGCCACGACAGCAGTTGATATAAATCTAGGTTCGTTTCTAATACTTAAAGTTCCAGAGACCGTATAAGATCGCGGCAAAAGCAAACTGCCCCCACCCTGGTCTCGAGCCCGCGATCCAAAATACGTCACGCTCTCGAGGTACAGAGCAACCAACCGCGCCACGACAGCAGTTGATATAAATCTAGGTTCGTTTCTAATACTTAAAGTTCCAGAGACCGTATAAGATCGCGGCAAAAGCAAACTGCCCCCACCCTGGTCTCGAGCCCGCGATCCAAAATACGTCACGCTCTCGAGGTACAGAGCAACCAACCGCGCCACGACAGCAGTTGATATAAATCTAGGTTCGTTTCTAATACTTAAAGTTCCAGAGACCGTATAAGATCGCGGCAAAAGCAAACTGCCCCCACCCTGGTCTCGAGCCCGCGATCCAAAATACGTCACGCTCTCGAGGTACAGAGCAACCAACCGCGCCACGACAGCAGTTGATATAAATCTAGGTTCGTTTCTAATACTTAAAGTTCCAGAGACCGTATAAGATCGCGGCAAAAGCAAACTGCCCCCACCCTGGTCTCGAGCCCGCGATCCAAAATACGTCACGCTCTCGAGGTACAGAGCAACCAACCGCGCCACGACAGCAGTTGATATAAATCTAGGTTCGTTTCTAATACTTAAAGTTCCAGAGACCGTATAAGATCGCGGCAAAAGCAAACTGCCCCCACCCTGGTCTCGAGCCCGCGATCCAAAATACGTCACGCTCTCGAGGTACAGAGCAACCAACCGCGCCACGACAGCAGTTGATATAAATCTAGGTTCGTTTCTAATACTTAAAGTTCCAGAGACCGTATAAGATCGCGGCAAAAGCAAACTGCCCCCACCCTGGTCTCGAGCCCGCGATCCAAAATACGTCACGCTCTCGAGGTACAGAGCAACCAACCGCGCCACGACAGCAGTTGATATAAATCTAGGTTCGTTTCTAATACTTAAAGTTCCAGAGACCGTATAAGATCGCGGCAAAAGCAAACTGCCCCCACCCTGGTCTCGAGCCCGCGATCCAAAATACGTCACGCTCTCGAGGTACAGAGCAACCAACCGCGCCACGACAGCAGTTGATATAAATCTAGGTTCGTTTCTAATACTTAAAGTTCCAGAGACCGTATAAGATCGCGGCAAAAGCAAACTGCCCCCACCCTGGTCTCGAGCCCGCGATCCAAAATACGTCACGCTCTCGAGGTACAGAGCAACCAACCGCGCCACGACAGCAGTTGATATAAATCTAGGTTCGTTTCTAATACTTAAAGTTCCAGAGACCGTATAAGATCGCGGCAAAAGCAAACTGCCCCCACCCTGGTCTCGAGCCCGCGATCCAAAATACGTCACGCTCTCGAGGTACAGAGCAACCAACCGCGCCACGACAGCAGTTGATATAAATCTAGGTTCGTTTCTAATACTTAAAGTTCCAGAGACCGTATAAGATCGCGGCAAAAGCAAACTGCCCCCACCCTGGTCTCGAGCCCGCGATCCAAAATACGTCACGCTCTCGAGGTACAGAGCAACCAACCGCGCCACGACAGCAGTTGATATAAATCTAGGTTCGTTTCTAATACTTAAAGTTCCAGAGACCGTATAAGATCGCGGCAAAAGCAAACTGCCCCCACCCTGGTCTCGAGCCCGCGATCCAAAATACGTCACGCTCTCGAGGTACAGAGCAACCAACCGCGCCACGACAGCAGTTGATATAAATCTAGGTTCGTTTCTAATACTTAAAGTTCCAGAGACCGTATAAGATCGCGGCAAAAGCAAACTGCCCCCACCCTGGTCTCGAGCCCGCGATCCAAAATACGTCACGCTCTCGAGGTACAGAGCAACCAACCGCGCCACGACAGCAGTTGATATAAATCTAGGTTCGTTTCTAATACTTAAAGTTCCAGAGACCGTATAAGATCGCGGCAAAAGCAAACTGCCCCCACCCTGGTCTCGAGCCCGCGATCCAAAATACGTCACGCTCTCGAGGTACAGAGCAACCAACCGCGCCACGACAGCAGTTGATATAAATCTAGGTTCGTTTCTAATACTTAAAGTTCCAGAGACCGTATAAGATCGCGGCAAAAGCAAACTGCCCCCACCCTGGTCTCGAGCCCGCGATCCAAAATACGTCACGCTCTCGAGGTACAGAGCAACCAACCGCGCCACGACAGCAGTTGATATAAATCTAGGTTCGTTTCTAATACTTAAAGTTCCAGAGACCGTATAAGATCGCGGCAAAAGCAAACTGCCCCCACCCTGGTCTCGAGCCCGCGATCCAAAATACGTCACGCTCTCGAGGTACAGAGCAACCAACCGCGCCACGACAGCAGTTGATATAAATCTAGGTTCGTTTCTAATACTTAAAGTTCCAGAGACCGTATAAGATCGCGGCAAAAGCAAACTGCCCCCACCCTGGTCTCGAGCCCGCGATCCAAAATACGTCACGCTCTCGAGGTACAGAGCAACCAACCGCGCCACGACAGCAGTTGATATAAATCTAGGTTCGTTTCTAATACTTAAAGTTCCAGAGACCGTATAAGATCGCGGCAAAAGCAAACTGCCCCCACCCTGGTCTCGAGCCCGCGATCCAAAATACGTCACGCTCTCGAGGTACAGAGCAACCAACCGCGCCACGACAGCAGTTGATATAAATCTAGGTTCGTTTCTAATACTTAAAGTTCCAGAGACCGTATAAGATCGCGGCAAAAGCAAACTGCCCCCACCCTGGTCTCGAGCCCGCGATCCAAAATACGTCAAGCTCTCGAGGTACAGAGCAACCAACCGCGCCACGACAGCAGTTGATATAAATCTAGGTTCGTTTCTAATACTTAAAGTTCCAGAGACCGTATAAGATCGCGGCAAAAGCAAACTGCCCCCACCCTGGTCTCGAGCCCGCGATCGAAAATACGTCACGCTCTCGAGGTACAGAGCAACCAACCGCGCCACGACAGCAGTTGATATAAATCTAGGTTCGTTTCTAATACTTAAAGTTCCAGAGACCGTATAAGATCGCGGCAAAAGCAAACTGCCCCCACCCTGGTCTCGAGCCCGCGATCGAAAATACGTCACGCTCTCGAGGTACAGAGCAACCAACCGCGCCGCGACAGCAGTTGATATAAATCTAGGTTCGTTTCTAATACTTAAAGTTCCAGAGACCGTATAAGATCGCGGCAAAAGCAAACTGCCCCCACCCTGGTCTCGAGCCCGCGATCGAAAATACGTCACGCTCTCGAGGTACAGAGCAACCAACCGCGCCGCGACAGCAGTTGATATAAATCTAGGTTCGTTTCTAATACTTAAAGTTCCAGAGACCGTATAAGATCGCGGCAAAAGCAAACTGCCCCCACCCTGGTCTCGAGCCCGCGATCCAAAATACGTCACGCTCTCGAGGTACAGAGCAACCAACCGCGCCGCGACAGCAGTTGATATAAATCTAGGTTCGTTTCTAATACTTAAAGTTCCAGAGACCGTATAAGATCGCGGCAAAAGCAAACTGCCCCCACCCTGGTCTCGAGCCCGCGATCCAAAATACGTCACGCTCTCGAGGTACAGAGCAACCAACCGCGCCGCGACAGCAGTTGATATAAATCTAGGTTCGTTTCTAATACTTAAAGTTCCAGAGACCGTATAAGATCGCGGCAAAAGCAAACTGCCCCCACCCTGGTCTCGAGCCCGCGATCCAAAATACGTCACGCTCTCGAGGTACAGAGCAACCAACCGCGCCGCGACAGCAGTTGATATAAATCTAGGTTCGTTTCTAATACTTAAAGTTCCAGAGACCGTATAAGATCGCGGCAAAAGCAAACTGCCCCCACCCTGGTCTCGAGCCCGCGATCCAAAATACGTCACGCTCTCGAGGTACAGAGCAACCAACCGCGCCGCGACAGCAGTTGATATAAATCTAGGTTCGTTTCTAATACTTAAAGTTCCAGAGACCGTATAAGATCGCGGCAAAAGCAAACTGCCCCCACCCTGGTCTCGAGCCCGCGATCCAAAATACGTCACGCTCTCGAGGTACAGAGCAACCAACCGCGCCGCGACAGCAGTTGATATAAATCTAGGTTCGTTTCTAATACTTAAAGTTCCAGAGACCGTATAAGATCGCGGCAAAAGCAAACTGCCCCCACCCTGGTCTCGAGCCCGCGATCCAAAATACGTCACGCTCTCGAGGTACAGAGCAACCAACCGCGCCGCGACAGCAGTTGATATAAATCTAGGTTCGTTTCTAATACTTAAAGTTCCAGAGACCGTATAAGATCGCGGCAAAAGCAAACTGCCCCCACCCTGGTCTCGAGCCCGCGATCCAAAATACGTCACGCTCTCGAGGTACAGAGCAACCAACCGCGCCGCGACAGCAGTTGATATAAATCTAGGCTCGTTTCTAATACTTAAAGTTCCAGAGACCGTATAAGATCGCGGCAAAAGCAAACTGCCCCCACCCTGGTCTCGAGCCCGCGATCCAAAATACGTCACGCTCTCGAGGTACAGAGCAACCAACCGCGCCGCGACAGCAGTTGATATAAATCTAGGCTCGTTTCTAATACTTAAAGTTCCAGAGACCGTATAAGATCGCGGCAAAAGCAAACTGCCCCCACCCTGGTCTCGAGCCCGCGATCCAAAATACGTCACGCTCTCGAGGTACAGAGCAACCAACCGCGCCGCGACAGCAGTTGATATAAATCTAGGCTCGTTTCTAATACTTAAAGTTCCAGAGACCGTATAAGATCGCGGCAAAAGCAAACTGCCCCCACCCTGGTCTCGAGCCCGCGATCCAAAATACGTCACGCTCTCGAGGTACAGAGCAACCAACCGCGCCGCGACAGCAGTTGATATAAATCTAGGCTCGTTTCTAATACTTAAAGTTCCAGAGACCGTATAAGATCGCGGCAAAAGCAAACTGCCCCCACCCTGGTCTCGAGCCCGCGATCCAAAATACGTCACGCTCTCGAGGTACAGAGCAACCAACCGCGCCGCGACAGCAGTTGATATAAATCTAGGTTCGTTTCTAATACTTAAAGTTCCAGAGACCGTATAAGATCGCGGCAAAAGCAAACTGCCCCCACCCTGGTCTCGAGCCCGCGATCCAAAATACGTCACGCTCTCGAGGTACAGAGCAACCAACCGCGCCGCGACAGCAGTTGATATAAATCTAGGTTCGTTTCTAATACTTAAAGTTCCAGAGACCGTATAAGATCGCGGCAAAAGCAAACTGCCCCCACCCTGGTCTCGAGCCCGCGATCCAAAATACGTCACGCTCTCGAGGTACAGAGCAACCAACCGCGCCGCGACAGCAGTTGATATAAATCTAGGTTCGTTTCTAATACTTAAAGTTCCAGAGACCGTATAAGATCGCGGCAAAAGCAAACTGCCCCCACCCTGGTCTCGAGCCCGCGATCCAAAATACGTCACGCTCTCGAGGTACAGAGCAACCAACCGCGCCGCGACAGCAGTTGATATAAATCTAGGTTCGTTTCTAATACTTAAAGTTCCAGAGACCGTATAAGATCGCGGCAAAAGCAAACTGCCCCCACCCTGGTCTCGAGCCCGCGATCCAAAATACGTCACGCTCTCGAGGTACAGAGCAACCAACCGCGCCGCGACAGCAGTTGATATAAATCTAGGTTCGTTTCTAATACTTAAAGTTCCAGAGACCGTATAAGATCGCGGCAAAAGCAAACTGCCCCCACCCTGGTCTCGAGCCCGCGATCCAAAATACGTCACGCTCTCGAGGTACAGAGCAACCAACCGCGCCGCGACAGCAGTTGATATAAATCTAGGTTCGTTTCTAATACTTAAAGTTCCAGAGACCGTATAAGATCGCGGCAAAAGCAAACTGCCCCCACCCTGGTCTCGAGCCCGCGATCCAAAATACGTCACGCTCTCGAGGTACAGAGCAACCAACCGCGCCGCGACAGCAGTTGATATAAATCTAGGTTCGTTTCTAATACTTAAAGTTCCAGAGACCGTATAAGATCGCGGCAAAAGCAAACTGCCCCCACCCTGGTCTCGAGCCCGCGATCCAAAATACGTCACGCTCTCGAGGTACAGAGCAACCAACCGCGCCACGACAGCAGTTGATATAAATCTAGGTTCGTTTCTAATACTTAAAGTTCCAGAGACCGTATAAGATCGCGGCAAAAGCAAACTGCCCCCACCCTGGTCTCGAGCCCGCGATCCAAAATACGTCACGCTCTCGAGGTACAGAGCAACCAACAGCGCCGCGACAGCAGTTGATATAAATCTAGGTTCGTTTCTAATACTTAAAGTTCCAGAGACCGTATAAGATCGCGGCAAAAGCAAACTGCCCCCACCCTGGTCTCGAGCCCGCGATCCAAAATACGTCACGCTCTCGAGGTACAGAGCAACCAACCGCGCCGCGACAGCAGTTGATATAAATCTAGGTTCGTTTCTAATACTTA
The DNA here is from genome assembly GCF_037975245.1 of Apostichopus japonicus. Lineage (NCBI taxonomy): Eukaryota > Metazoa > Echinodermata > Holothuroidea > Aspidochirotida > Stichopodidae > Apostichopus > Apostichopus japonicus. The sequence goes on along the minus strand of NC_092575.1, from coordinate 18,406,384 downwards.
AAGTTCCAGAGACCGTATAAGATCGCGGCAAAAGCAAACTGCCCCCACCCTGGTCTCGAGCCCGCGATCCAAAATACGTCACGCTCTCGAGGTACAGAGCAACCAAACGCGCCGCGACAGCAGTTGATATAAATCTAGGTTCGTTTCTAATACTTAAAGTTCCAGAGACCGTATAAGATCGCGGCAAAAGCAAACTGCCCCCACCCTGGTCTCGAGCCCGCGATCCAAAATACGTCACGCTCTCGAGGTACAGAGCAACCAACCGCGCCGCGACAGCAGTTGATATAAATCTAGGCTCGTTTCTAATACTTAAAGTTCCAGAGACCGTATAAGATCGCGGCAAAAGCAAACTGCCCCCACCCTGGTCTCGAGCCCGCGATCCAAAATACGTCACGCTCTCGAGGTACAGAGCAACCAACCGCGCCACGACAGCAGTTGATATAAATCTAGGCTCGTTTCTAATACTTAAAGTTCCAGAGACCGTATAAGATCGCGGCAAAAGCAAACTGCCCACACCCTGGTCTCGAGCCCGCGATCCAAAATACGTCACGCTCTCGAGGTACAGAGCAACCAACCGCGCCACGACAGCAGTTGATATAAATCTAGGTTCGTTTCTAATACTTAAAGTTCCAGAGACCGTATAAGATCGGGGCAAAAGCAAACTGCCCCCACCCTGGTCTCGAGCCCGCGATCCAAAATACGTCACGCTCTCGAGGTACAGAGCAACCAACCGCGCCACGACAGCAGTTGATATAAATCTAGGTTCGTTTCTAATACTTAAAGTTCCAGAGACCGTATAAGATCGCGGCAAAAGCAAACTGCCCCCACCCTGGTCTCGAGCCCGCGATCCAAAATACGTCACGCTCTCGAGGTACAGAGCAACCAACCGCGCCGCGACAGCAGTTGATATAAATCTAGGTTCGTTTCTAATACTTAAAGTTCCAGAGACCGTATAAGATCGCGGCAAAAGCAAACTGCCCCCACCCTGGTCTCGAGCCCGCGATCCAAAATACGTCACGCTCTCGAGGTACAGAGCAACCAACCGCGCCACGACAGCAGTTGATATAAATCTAGGCTCGTTTCTAATACTTAAAGTTCCAGAGACCGTATAAGATCGCGGCAAAAGCAAACTGCCCCCACCCTGGTCTCGAGCCCGCGATCCAAAATACGTCACGCTCTCGAGGTACAGAGCAACCAACCGCGCCACGACAGCAGTTGATATAAATCTAGGCTCGTTTCTAATACTTAAAGTTCCAGAGACCGTATAAGATCGCGGCAAAAGCAAACTGCCCCCACCCTGGTCTCGAGCCCGCGATCCAAAATACGTCACGCTCTCGAGGTACAGAGCAACCAACCGCGCCGCGACAGCAGTTGATATAAATCTAGGTTCGTTTCTAATACTTAAAGTTCCAGAGACCGTATAAGATCGCGGCAAAAGCAAACTGCCCCCACCCTGGTCTCGAGCCCGCGATCCAAAATACGTCACGCTCTCGAGGTACAGAGCAACCAACCGCGCCACGACAGCAGTTGATATAAATCTAGGTTCGTTTCTAATACTTAAAGTTCCAGAGACCGTATAAGATCGCGGCAAAAGCAAACTGCCCCCACCCTGGTCTCGAGCCCGCGATCCAAAATACGTCACGCTCTCGAGGTACAGAGCAACCAACAGCGCCGCGACAGCAGTTGATATAAATCTAGGTTCGTTTCTAATACTTAAAGTTCCAGAGACCGTATAAGATCGCGGCAAAAGCAAACTGCCCCCACCCTGGTCTCGAGCCCGCGATCCAAAATACGTCACGCTCTCGAGGTACAGAGCAACCAACCGCGCCGCGACAGCAGTTGATATAAATCTAGGTTCGTTTCTAATACTTAAAGTTCCAGAGACCGTATAAGATCGCGGCAAAAGCAAACTGCCCCCACCCTGGTCTCGAGCCCGCGATCCAAAATACGTCACGCTCTCGAGGTACAGAGCAACCAAACGCGCCGCGACAGCAGTTGATATAAATCTAGGTTCGTTTCTAATACTTAAAGTTCCAGAGACCGTATAAGATCGCGGCAAAAGCAAACTGCCCCCACCCTGGTCTCGAGCCCGCGATCCAAAATACGTCACGCTCTCGAGGTACAGAGCAACCAACCGCGCCGCGACAGCAGTTGATATAAATCTAGGCTCGTTTCTAATACTTAAAGTTCCAGAGACCGTATAAGATCGCGGCAAAAGCAAACTGCCCCCACCCTGGTCTCGAGCCCGCGATCCAAAATACGTCACGCTCTCGAGGTACAGAGCAACCAACCGCGCCACGACAGCAGTTGATATAAATCTAGGCTCGTTTCTAATACTTAAAGTTCCAGAGACCGTATAAGATCGCGGCAAAAGCAAACTGCCCCCACCCTGGTCTCGAGCCCGCGATCCAAAATACGTCACGCTCTCGAGGTACAGAGCAACCAACCGCGCCACGACAGCAGTTGATATAAATCTAGGTTCGTTTCTAATACTTAAAGTTCCAGAGACCGTATAAGATCGCGGCAAAAGCAAACTGCCCCCACCCTGGTCTCGAGCCCGCGATCCAAAATACGTCACGCTCTCGAGGTACAGAGCAACCAACCGCGCCACGACAGCAGTTGATATAAATCTAGGCTCGTTTCTAATACTTAAAGTTCCAGAGACCGTATAAGATCGCGGCAAAAGCAAACTGCCCCCACCCTGGTCTCGAGCCCGCGATCCAAAATACGTCACGCTCTCGAGGTACAGAGCAACCAACCGCGCCACGACAGCAGTTGATATAAATCTAGGCTCGTTTCTAATACTTAAAGTTCCAGAGACCGTATAAGATCGCGGCAAAAGCAAACTGCCCCCACCCTGGTCTCGAGCCCGCGATCCAAAATACGTCACGCTCTCGAGGTACAGAGCAACCAACCGCGCCACGACAGCAGTTGATATAAATCTAGGCTCGTTTCTAATACCTAAAGTTCCAGAGACCGTATAAGATCGCGGCAAAAGCAAACTGCCCCCACCCTGGTCTCGAGCCCGCGATCCAAAATACGTCACGCTCTCGAGGTACAGAGCAACCAACCGCGCCACGACAGCAGTTGATATAAATCTAGGCTCGTTTCTAATACCTAAAGTTCCAGAGACCGTATAAGATCGCGGCAAAAGCAAACTGCCCCCACCCTGGTCTCGAGCCCGCGATCCAAAATACGTCACGCTCTCGAGGTACAGAGCAACCAACCGCGCCACGACAGCAGTTGATATAAATCTAGGCTCGTTTCTAATACTTAAAGTTCCAGAGACCGTATAAGATCGCGGCAAAAGCAAACTGCCCCCACCCTGGTCTCGAGCCCGCGATCCAAAATACGTCACGCTCTCGAGGTACAGAGCAACCAACCGCGCCACGACAGCAGTTGATATAAATCTAGGCTCGTTTCTAATACTTAAAGTTCCAGAGACCGTATAAGATCGCGGCAAAAGCAAACTGCCCCCACCCTGGTCTCGAGCCCGCGATCCAAAATACGTCACGCTCTCGAGGTACAGAGCAACCAACCGCGCCACGACAGCAGTTGATATAAATCTAGGCTCGTTTCTAATACTTAAAGTTCCAGAGACCGTATAAGATCGCGGCAAAAGCAAACTGCCCCCACCCTGGTCTCGAGCCCGCGATCCAAAATACGTCACGCTCTCGAGGTACAGAGCAACCAACCGCGCCACGACAGCAGTTGATATAAATCTAGGCTCGTTTCTAATACTTAAAGTTCCAGAGACCGTATAAGATCGCGGCAAAAGCAAACTGCCCCCACCCTGGTCTCGAGCCCGCGATCCAAAATACGTCACGCTCTCGAGGTACAGAGCAACCAACCGCGCCACGACAGCAGTTGATATAAATCTAGGCTCGTTTCTAATACTTAAAGTTCCAGAGACCGTATAAGATCGCGGCAAAAGCAAACTGCCCCCACCCTGGTCTCGAGCCCGCGATCCAAAATACGTCACGCTCTCGAGGTACAGAGCAACCAACCGCGCCACGACAGCAGTTGATATAAATCTAGGCTCGTTTCTAATACTTAAAGTTCCAGAGACCGTATAAGATCGCGGCAAAAGCAAACTGCCCCCACCCTGGTCTCGAGCCCGCGATCCAAAATACGTCACGCTCTCGAGGTACAGAGCAACCAACCGCGCCACGACAGCAGTTGATATAAATCTAGGCTCGTTTCTAATACTTAAAGTTCCAGAGACCGTATAAGATCGCGGCAAAAGCAAACTGCCCCCACCCTGGTCTCGAGCCCGCGATCCAAAATACGTCACGCTCTCGAGGTACAGAGCAACCAACCGCGCCACGACAGCAGTTGATATAAATCTAGGCTCGTTTCTAATACTTAAAGTTCCAGAGACCGTATAAGATCGCGGCAAAAGCAAACTGCCCCCACCCTGGTCTCGAGCCCGCGATCCAAAATACGTCACGCTCTCGAGGTACAGAGCAACCAACCGCGCCACGACAGCAGTTGATATAAATCTAGGCTCGTTTCTAATACTTAAAGTTCCAGAGACCGTATAAGATCGCGGCAAAAGCAAACTGCCCCCACCCTGGTCTCGAGCCCGCGATCCAAAATACGTCACGCTCTCGAGGTACAGAGCAACCAACCGCGCCACGACAGCAGTTGATATAAATCTAGGCTCGTTTCTAATACTTAAAGTTCCAGAGACCGTATAAGATCGCGGCAAAAGCAAACTGCCCCCACCCTGGTCTCGAGCCCGCGATCCAAAATACGTCACGCTCTCGAGGTACAGAGCAACCAACCGCGCCACGACAGCAGTTGATATAAATCTAGGCTCGTTTCTAATACTTAAAGTTCCAGAGACCGTATAAGATCGCGGCAAAAGCAAACTGCCCCCACCCTGGTCTCGAGCCCGCGATCCAAAATACGTCACGCTCTCGAGGTACAGAGCAACCAACCGCGCCACGACAGCAGTTGATATAAATCTAGGCTCGTTTCTAATACTTAAAGTTCCAGAGACCGTATAAGATCGCGGCAAAAGCAAACTGCCCCCACCCTGGTCTCGAGCCCGCGATCCAAAATACGTCACGCTCTCGAGGTACAGAGCAACCAACCGCGCCACGACAGCAGTTGATATAAATCTAGGCTCGTTTCTAATACTTAAAGTTCCAGAGACCGTATAAGATCGCGGCAAAAGCAAACTGCCCCCACCCTGGTCTCGAGCCCGCGATCCAAAATACGTCACGCTCTCGAGGTACAGAGCAACCAACCGCGCCACGACAGCAGTTGATATAAATCTAGGCTCGTTTCTAATACTTAAAGTTCCAGAGACCGTATAAGATCGCGGCAAAAGCAAACTGCCCCCACCCTGGTCTCGAGCCCGCGATCCAAAATACGTCACGCTCTCGAGGTACAGAGCAACCAACCGCGCCACGACAGCAGTTGATATAAATCTAGGCTCGTTTCTAATACTTAAAGTTCCAGAGACCGTATAAGATCGCGGCAAAAGCAAACTGCCCCCACCCTGGTCTCGAGCCCGCGATCCAAAATACGTCACGCTCTCGAGGTACAGAGCAACCAACCGCGCCACGACAGCAGTTGATATAAATCTAGGCTCGTTTCTAATACTTAAAGTTCCAGAGACCGTATAAGATCGCGGCAAAAGCAAACTGCCCCCACCCTGGTCTCGAGCCCGCGATCCAAAATACGTCACGCTCTCGAGGTACAGAGCAACCAACCGCGCCACGACAGCAGTTGATATAAATCTAGGCTCGTTTCTAATACTTAAAGTTCCAGAGACCGTATAAGATCGCGGCAAAAGCAAACTGCCCCCACCCTGGTCTCGAGCCCGCGATCCAAAATACGTCACGCTCTCGAGGTACAGAGCAACCAACCGCGCCACGACAGCAGTTGATATAAATCTAGGCTCGTTTCTAATACTTAAAGTTCCAGAGACCGTATAAGATCGCGGCAAAAGCAAACTGCCCCCACCCTGGTCTCGAGCCCGCGATCCAAAATACGTCACGCTCTCGAGGTACAGAGCAACCAACCGCGCCACGACAGCAGTTGATATAAATCTAGGCTCGTTTCTAATACTTAAAGTTCCAGAGACCGTATAAGATCGCGGCAAAAGCAAACTGCCCCCACCCTGGTCTCGAGCCCGCGATCCAAAATACGTCACGCTCTCGAGGTACAGAGCAACCAACCGCGCCACGACAGCAGTTGATATAAATCTAGGCTCGTTTCTAATACTTAAAGTTCCAGAGACCGTATAAGATCGCGGCAAAAGCAAACTGCCCCCACCCTGGTCTCGAGCCCGCGATCCAAAATACGTCACGCTCTCGAGGTACAGAGCAACCAACCGCGCCACGACAGCAGTTGATATAAATCTAGGCTCGTTTCTAATACTTAAAGTTCCAGAGACCGTATAAGATCGCGGCAAAAGCAAACTGCCCCCACCCTGGTCTCGAGCCCGCGATCCAAAATACGTCACGCTCTCGAGGTACAGAGCAACCAACCGCGCCACGACAGCAGTTGATATAAATCTAGGCTCGTTTCTAATACTTAAAGTTCCAGAGACCGTATAAGATCGCGGCAAAAGCAAACTGCCCCCACCCTGGTCTCGAGCCCGCGATCCAAAATACGTCACGCTCTCGAGGTACAGAGCAACCAACCGCGCCACGACAGCAGTTGATATAAATCTAGGCTCGTTTCTAATACTTAAAGTTCCAGAGACCGTATAAGATCGCGGCAAAAGCAAACTGCCCCCACCCTGGTCTCGAGCCCGCGATCCAAAATACGTCACGCTCTCGAGGTACAGAGCAACCAACCGCGCCACGACAGCAGTTGATATAAATCTAGGCTCGTTTCTAATACTTAAAGTTCCAGAGACCGTATAAGATCGCGGCAAAAGCAAACTGCCCCCACCCTGGTCTCGAGCCCGCGATCCAAAATACGTCACGCTCTCGAGGTACAGAGCAACCAACCGCGCCACGACAGCAGTTGATATAAATCTAGGCTCGTTTCTAATACTTAAAGTTCCAGAGACCGTATAAGATCGCGGCAAAAGCAAACTGCCCCCACCCTGGTCTCGAGCCCGCGATCCAAAATACGTCACGCTCTCGAGGTACAGAGCAACCAACCGCGCCACGACAGCAGTTGATATAAATCTAGGCTCGTTTCTAATACTTAAAGTTCCAGAGACCGTATAAGATCGCGGCAAAAGCAAACTGCCCCCACCCTGGTCTCGAGCCCGCGATCCAAAATACGTCACGCTCTCGAGGTACAGAGCAACCAACCGCGCCACGACAGCAGTTGATATAAATCTAGGCTCGTTTCTAATACTTAAAGTTCCAGAGACCGTATAAGATCGCGGCAAAAGCAAACTGCCCCCACCCTGGTCTCGAGCCCGCGATCCAAAATACGTCACGCTCTCGAGGTACAGAGCAACAACCGCGCCACGACAGCAGTTGATATAAATCTAGGCTCGTTTCTAATACTTAAAGTTCCAGAGACCGTATAAGATCGCGGCAAAAGCAAACTGCCCCCACCCTGGTCTCGAGCCCGCGATCCAAAATACGTCACGCTCTCGAGGTACAGAGCAACCAACCGCGCCACGACAGCAGTTGATATAAATCTAGGCTCGTTTCTAATACTTAAAGTTCCAGAGACCGTATAAGATCGCGGCAAAAGCAAACTGCCCCCACCCTGGTCTCGAGCCCGCGATCCAAAATACGTCACGCTCTCGAGGTACAGAGCAACCAACCGCGCCACGACAGCAGTTGATATAAATCTAGGCTCGTTTCTAATACTTAAAGTTCCAGAGACCGTATAAGATCGCGGCAAAAGCAAACTGCCCCCACCCTGGTCTCGAGCCCGCGATCCAAAATACGTCACGCTCTCGAGGTACAGAGCAACCAACCGCGCCACGACAGCAGTTGATATAAATCTAGGCTCGTTTCTAATACTTAAAGTTCCAGAGACCGTATAAGATCGCGGCAAAAGCAAACTGCCCCCACCCTGGTCTCGAGCCCGCGATCCAAAATACGTCACGCTCTCGAGGTACAGAGCAACCAACCGCGCCACGACAGCAGTTGATATAAATCTAGGCTCGTTTCTAATACTTAAAGTTCCAGAGACCGTATAAGATCGCGGCAAAAGCAAACTGCCCCCACCCTGGTCTCGAGCCCGCGATCCAAAATACGTCACGCTCTCGAGGTACAGAGCAACCAACCGCGCCACGACAGCAGTTGATATAAATCTAGGCTCGTTTCTAATACTTAAAGTTCCAGAGACCGTATAAGATCGCGGCAAAAGCAAACTGCCCCCACCCTGGTCTCGAGCCCGCGATCCAAAATACGTCACGCTCTCGAGGTACAGAGCAACCAACCGCGCCACGACAGCAGTTGATATAAATCTAGGCTCGTTTCTAATACTTAAAGTTCCAGAGACCGTATAAGATCGCGGCAAAAGCAAACTGCCCCCACCCTGGTCTCGAGCCCGCGATCCAAAATACGTCACGCTCTCGAGGTACAGAGCAACCAACCGCGCCACGACAGCAGTTGATATAAATCTAGGCTCGTTTCTAATACTTAAAGTTCCAGAGACCGTATAAGATCGCGGCAAAAGCAAACTGCCCCCACCCTGGTCTCGAGCCCGCGATCCAAAATACGTCACGCTCTCGAGGTACAGAGCAACCAACCGCGCCACGACAGCAGTTGATATAAATCTAGGCTCGTTTCTAATACTTAAAGTTCCAGAGACCGTATAAGATCGCGGCAAAAGCAAACTGCCCCCACCCTGGTCTCGAGCCCGCGATCCAAAATACGTCACGCTCTCGAGGTACAGAGCAACCAACCGCGCCACGACAGCAGTTGATATAAATCTAGGCTCGTTTCTAATACTTAAAGTTCCAGAGACCGTATAAGATCGCGGCAAAAGCAAACTGCCCCCACCCTGGTCTCGAGCCCGCGATCCAAAATACGTCACGCTCTCGAGGTACAGAGCAACCAACCGCGCCACGACAGCAGTTGATATAAATCTAGGCTCGTTTCTAATACTTAAAGTTCCAGAGACCGTATAAGATCGCGGCAAAAGCAAACTGCCCCCACCCTGGTCTCGAGCCCGCGATCCAAAATACGTCACGCTCTCGAGGTACAGAGCAACCAACCGCGCCACGACAGCAGTTGATATAAATCTAGGCTCGTTTCTAATACTTAAAGTTCCAGAGACCGTATAAGATCGCGGCAAAAGCAAACTGCCCCCACCCTGGTCTCGAGCCCGCGATCCAAAATACGTCACGCTCTCGAGGTACAGAGCAACCAACCGCGCCACGACAGCAGTTGATATAAATCTAGGCTCGTTTCTAATACTTAAAGTTCCAGAGACCGTATAAGATCGCGGCAAAAGCAAACTGCCCCCACCCTGGTCTCGAGCCCGCGATCCAAAATACGTCACGCTCTCGAGGTACAGAGCAACCAACCGCGCCACGACAGCAGTTGATATAAATCTAGGCTCGTTTCTAATACTTAAAGTTCCAGAGACCGTATAAGATCGCGGCAAAAGCAAACTGCCCCCACCCTGGTCTCGAGCCCGCGATCCAAAATACGTCACGCTCTCGAGGTACAGAGCAACCAACCGCGCCACGACAGCAGTTGATATAAATCTAGGCTCGTTTCTAATACTTAAAGTTCCAGAGACCGTATAAGATCGCGGCAAAAGCAAACTGCCCCCACCCTGGTCTCGAGCCCGCGATCCAAAATACGTCACGCTCTCGAGGTACAGAGCAACCAACCGCGCCACGACAGCAGTTGATATAAATCTAGGCTCGTTTCTAATACTTAAAGTTCCAGAGACCGTATAAGATCGCGGCAAAAGCAAACTGCCCCCACCCTGGTCTCGAGCCCGCGATCCAAAATACGTCACGCTCTCGAGGTACAGAGCAACCAACCGCGCCACGACAGCAGTTGATATAAATCTAGGCTCGTTTCTAATACTTAAAGTTCCAGAGACCGTATAAGATCGCGGCAAAAGCAAACTGCCCCCACCCTGGTCTCGAGCCCGCGATCCAAAATACGTCACGCTCTCGAGGTACAGAGCAACCAACCGCGCCACGACAGCAGTTGATATAAATCTAGGCTCGTTTCTAATACTTAAAGTTCCAGAGACCGTATAAGATCGCGGCAAAAGCAAACTGCCCCCACCCTGGTCTCGAGCCCGCGATCCAAAATACGTCACGCTCTCGAGGTACAGAGCAACCAACCGCGCCACGACAGCAGTTGATATAAATCTAGGCTCGTTTCTAATACTTAAAGTTCCAGAGACCGTATAAGATCGCGGCAAAAGCAAACTGCCCCCACCCTGGTCTCGAGCCCGCGATCCAAAATACGTCACGCTCTCGAGGTACAGAGCAACCAACCGCGCCACGACAGCAGTTGATATAAATCTAGGCTCGTTTCTAATACTTAAAGTTCCAGAGACCGTATAAGATCGCGGCAAAAGCAAACTGCCCCCACCCTGGTCTCGAGCCCGCGATCCAAAATACGTCACGCTCTCGAGGTACAGAGCAACCAACCGCGCCACGACAGCAGTTGATATAAATCTAGGCTCGTTTCTAATACTTAAAGTTCCAGAGACCGTATAAGATCGCGGCAAAAGCAAACTGCCCCCACCCTGGTCTCGAGCCCGCGATCCAAAATACGTCACGCTCTCGAGGTACAGAGCAACCAACCGCGCCACGACAGCAGTTGATATAAATCTAGGCTCGTTTCTAATACTTAAAGTTCCAGAGACCGTATAAGATCGCGGCAAAAGCAAACTGCCCCCACCCTGGTCTCGAGCCCGCGATCCAAAATACGTCACGCTCTCGAGGTACAGAGCAACCAACCGCGCCACGACAGCAGTTGATATAAATCTAGGCTCGTTTCTAATACTTAAAGTTCCAGAGGCCGTATAAGATCGCGGCAAAAGCAAACTGCCCCCACCCTGGTCTCGAGCCCGCGATCCAAAATACGTCACGCTCTCGAGGTACAGAGCAACCAACCGCGCCACGACAGCAGTTGATATAAATCTAGGCTCGTTTCTAATACTTAAAGTTCCAGAGACCGTATAAGATCGCAACAAAAGCAAACTGCCCCCACCCTGGTCTCGAGCCCGCGATCCAAAATACGTCACGCTCTCGAGGTACAGAGCAACCAACCGCGCCACGACAGCAGTTGATATAAATCTAGGCTCGTTTCTAATACTTAAAGTTCCAGAGACCGTATAAGATCGCGGCAAAAGCAAACTGCCCCCACCCTGGTCTCGAGCCCGCGATCCAAAATACGTCACGCTCTCGAGGTACAGAGCAACCAACCGCGCCACGACAGCAGTTGATATAAATCTAGGCTCGTTTCTAATACTTAAAGTTCCAGAGACCGTATAAGATCGCGGCAAAAGCAAACTGCCCCCACCCTGGTCTCGAGCCCGCGATCCAAAATACGTCACGCTCTCGAGGTACAGAGCAACCAACCGCGCCACGACAGCAGTTGATATAAATCTAGGCTCGTTTCTAATACTTAAAGTTACAGAGACCGTATAAGATCGCGGCAAAAGCAAACTGCCCCCACCCTGGTCTCGAGCCCGCGATCCAAAATACGTCACGCTCTCGAGGTACAGAGCAACCAACCGCGCCACGACAGCAGTTGATATAAATCTAGGTTCGTTTCTAATACTTAAAGTTCCAGAGACCGTATAAGATCGCGGCAAAAGCAAACTGGCCCCACCCTGGTCTCGAGCCCGCGATCCAAAATACGTCACGCTCTCGAGGTACAGAGCAACCAACCGCGCCACGACAGCAGTTGATATAAATCTAGGTTCGTTTCTAATACTTAAAGTTCCAGAGACCGTATAAGATCGCGGCAAAAGCAAACTGCCCCCACCCTGGTCTCGAGCCCGCGATCCAAAATACGTCACGCTCTCGAGGTACAGAGCAACCAACCGCGCCACGACAGCAGTTGATATAAATCTAGGTTCGTTTCTAATACTTAAAGTTCCAGAGACCGTATAAGATCGCGGCAAAAGCAAACTGGCCCCACCCTGGTCTCGAGCCCGCGATCCAAAATACGTCACGCTCTCGAGGTACAGAGCAACCAACCGCGCCACGACAGCAGTTGATATAAATCTAGGCTCGTTTCTAATACTTAAAGTTCCAGAGACCGTATAAGATCGCGGCAAAAGCAAACTGCCCCCACCCTGGTCTCGAGCCCGCGATCCAAAATACGTCACGCTCTCGAGGTACAGAGCAACCAACCGCGCCACGACAGCAGTTGATATAAATCTAGGTTCGTTTCTAATACTTAAAGTTCCAGAGACCGTATAAGATCGCGGCAAAAGCAAACTGCCCCCACCCTGGTCTCGAGCCCGCGATCCAAAATACGTCACGCTCTCGAGGTACAGAGCAACCAACCGCGCCACGACAGCAGTTGATATAAATCTAGGTTCGTTTCTAATACTTAAAGTTCCAGAGACCGTATAAGATCGCGGCAAAAGCAAACTGCCCCCACCCTGGTCTCGAGCCCGCGATCCAAAATACGTCACGCTCTCGAGGTACAGAGCAACCAACCGCGCCACGACAGCAGTTGATATAAATCTAGGTTCGTTTCTAATACTTAAAGTTCCAGAGACCGTATGAGATCGCGGCAAAAGCAAACTGCCCCCACCCTGGTCTCGAGCCCGCGATCCAAAATACGTCACGCTCTCGAGGTACAGAGCAACCAACCGCGCCACGACAGCAGTTGATATAAATCTAGGTTCGTTTCTAATACTTAAAGTTCCAGAGACCGTATAAGATCGCGGCAAAAGCAAACTGCCCCCACCCTGGTCTCGAGCCCGCGATCCAAAATACGTCACGCTCTCGAGGTACAGAGCAACCAACCGCGCCACGACAGCAGTTGATATAAATCTAGGTTCGTTTCTAATACTTAAAGTTCCAGAGACCGTATAAGATCGCGGCAAAAGCAAACTGCCCCCACCCTGGTCTCGAGCCCGCGATCCAAAATACGTCACGCTCTCGAGGTACAGAGCAACCAACCGCGCCACGACAGCAGTTGATATAAATCTAGGTTCGTTTCTAATACTTAAAGTTCCAGAGACCGTATAAGATCGCGGCAAAAGCAAACTGCCCCCACCCTGGTCTCGAGCCCGCGATCCAAAATACGTCACGCTCTCGAGGTACAGAGCAACCAACCGCGCCACGACAGCAGTTGATATAAATCTAGGTTCGTTTCTAATACTTAAAGTTCCAGAGACCGTATAAGATCGCGGCAAAAGCAAACTGCCCCCACCCTGGTCTCGAGCCCGCGATCCAAAATACGTCACGCTCTCGAGGTACAGAGCAACCAACCGCGCCACGACAGCAGTTGATATAAATCTAGGTTCGTTTCTAATACTTAAAGTTCCAGAGACCGTATAAGATCGCGGCAAAAGCAAACTGCCCCCACCCTGGTCTCGAGCCCGCGATCCAAAATACGTCACGCTCTCGAGGTACAGAGCAACCAACCGCGCCACGACAGCAGTTGATATAAATCTAGGCTCGTTTCTAATACTTAAAGTTCCAGAGACCGTATAAGATCGCGGCAAAAGCAAACTGCCCCCACCCTGGTCTCGAGCCCGCGATCCAAAATACGTCACGCTCTCGAGGTACAGAGCAACCAACCGCGCCACGACAGCAGTTGATATAAATCTAGGCTCGTTTCTAATACTTAAAGTTCCAGAGACCGTATAAGATCGCGGCAAAAGCAAACTGCCCCCACCCTGGTCTCGAGCCCGCGATCCAAAATACGTCACGCTCTCGAGGTACAGAGCAACCAACCGCGCCACGACAGCAGTTGATATAAATCTAGGCTCGTTTCTAATACTTAAAGTTCCAGAGACCGTATAAGATCGCGGCAAAAGCAAACTGCCCCCACCCTGGTCTCGAGCCCGCGATCCAAAATACGTCACGCTCTCGAGGTACAGAGCAACCAACCGCGCCACGACAGCAGTTGATATAAATCTAGGTTCGTTTCTAATACTTAAAGTTCCAGAGACCGTATAAGATCGCGGCAAAAGCAAACTGCCCCCACCCTGGTCTCGAGCCCGCGATCCAAAATACGTCACGCTCTCGAGGTACAGAGCAACCAACCGCGCCACGACAGCAGTTGATATAAATCTAGGTTCGTTTCTAATACTTAAAGTTCCAGAGACCGTATAAGATCGCGGCAAAAGCAAACTGCCCCCACCCTGGTCTCGAGCCCGCGATCCAAAATACGTCACGCTCTCGAGGTACAGAGCAACCAACCGCGCCACGACAGCAGTTGATATAAATCTAGGTTCGTTTCTAATACTTAAAGTTCCAGAGACCGTATAAGATCGCGGCAAAAGCAAACTGCCCCCACCCTGGTCTCGAGCCCGCGATCCAAAATACGTCACGCTCTCGAGGTACAGAGCAACCAACCGCGCCACGACAGCAGTTGATATAAATCTAGGTTCGTTTCTAATACTTAAAGTTCCAGAGACCGTATAAGATCGCGGCAAAAGCAAACTGCCCCCACCCTGGTCTCGAGCCCGCGATCCAAAATACGTCACGCTCTCGAGGTACAGAGCAACCAACCGCGCCACGACAGCAGTTGATATAAATCTAGGTTCGTTTCTAATACTTAAAGTTCCAGAGACCGTATAAGATCGCGGCAAAAGCAAACTGCCCCCACCCTGGTCTCGAGCCCGCGATCCAAAATACGTCACGCTCTCGAGGTACAGAGCAACCAACCGCGCCACGACAGCAGTTGATATAAATCTAGGTTCGTTTCTAATACTTAAAGTTCCAGAGACCGTATAAGATCGCGGCAAAAGCAAACTGCCCCCACCCTGGTCTCGAGCCCGCGATCCAAAATACGTCACGCTCTCGAGGTACAGAGCAACCAACCGCGCCACGACAGCAGTTGATATAAATCTAGGTTCGTTTCTAATACTTAAAGTTCCAGAGGCCGTATAAGATCGCGGCAAAAGCAAACTGCCCCCACCCTGGTCTCGAGCCCGCGATCCAAAATACGTCACGCTCTCGAGGTACAGAGCAACCAACCGCGCCACGACAGCAGTTGATATAAATCTAGGTTCGTTTCTAATACTTAAAGTTCCAGAGGCCGTATAAGATCGCGGCAAAAGCAAACTGCCCCCACCCTGGTCTCGAGCCCGCGATCCAAAATACGTCACGCTCTCGAGGTACAGAGCAACCAACCGCGCCACGACAGCAGTTGATATAAATCTAGGTTCGTTTCTAATACTTAAAGTTCCAGAGACCGTATAAGATCGCGGCAAAAGCAAACTGCCCCCACCCTGGTCTCGAGCCCGCGATCCAAAATACGTCACGCTCTCGAGGTACAGAGCAACCAACCGCGCCACGACAGCAGTTGATATAAATCTAGGTTCGTTTCTAATACTTAAAGTTCCAGAGACCGTATAAGATCGCGGCAAAAGCAAACTGCCCCCACCCTGGTCTCGAGCCCGCGATCCAAAATACGTCACGCTCTCGAGGTACAGAGCAACCAACCGCGCCACGACAGCAGTTGATATAAATCTAGGTTCGTTTCTAATACTTAAAGTTCCAGAGACCGTATAAGATCGCGGCAAAAGCAAACTGCCCCCACCCTGGTCTCGAGCCCGCGATCCAAAATACGTCACGCTCTCGAGGTACAGAGCAACCAACCGCGCCACGACAGCAGTTGATATAAATCTAGGTTCGTTTCTAATACTTAAAGTTCCAGAGACCGTATAAGATCGCGGCAAAAGCAAACTGCCCCCACCCTGGTCTCGAGCCCGCGATCCAAAATACGTCACGCTCTCGAGGTACAGAGCAACCAACCGCGCCACGACAGCAGTTGATATAAATCTAGGTTCGTTTCTAATACTTAAAGTTCCAGAGGCCGTATAAGATCGCGGCAAAAGCAAACTGCCCCCACCCTGGTCTCGAGCCCGCGATCCAAAATACGTCACGCTCTCGAGGTACAGAGCAACCAACCGCGCCACGACAGCAGTTGATATAAATCTAGGTTCGTTTCTAATACTTAAAGTTCCAGAGGCCGTATAAGATCGCGGCAAAAGCAAACTGCCCCCACCCTGGTCTCGAGCCCGCGATCCAAAATACGTCACGCTCTCGAGGTACAGAGCAACCAACCGCGCCACGACAGCAGTTGATATAAATCTAGGTTCGTTTCTAATACTTAAAGTTCCAGAGGCCGTATAAGATCGCGGCAAAAGCAAACTGCCCCCACCCTGGTCTCGAGCCCGCGATCCAAAATACGTCACGCTCTCGAGGTACAGAGCAACCAACCGCGCCACGACAGCAGTTGATATAAATCTAGGTTCGTTTCTAATACTTAAAGTTCCAGAGGCCGTATAAGATCGCGGCAAAAGCAAACTGCCCCCACCCTGGTCTCGAGCCCGCGATCCAAAATACGTCACGCTCTCGAGGTACAGAGCAACCAACCGCGCCACGACAGCAGTTGATATAAATCTAGGTTCGTTTCTAATACTTAAAGTTCCAGAGGCCGTATAAGATCGCGGCAAAAGCAAACTGCCCCCACCCTGGTCTCGAGCCCGCGATCCAAAATACGTCACGCTCTCGAGGTACAGAGCAACCAACCGCGCCACGACAGCAGTTGATATAAATCTAGGTTCGTTTCTAATACTTAAAGTTCCAGAGGCCGTATAAGATCGCGGCAAAAGCAAACTGCCCCCACCCTGGTCTCGAGCCCGCGATCCAAAATACGTCACGCTCTCGAGGTACAGAGCAACCAACCGCGCCACGACAGCAGTTGATATAAATCTAGGTTCGTTTCTAATACTTAAAGTTCCAGAGGCCGTATAAGATCGCGGCAAAAGCAAACTGCCCCCACCCTGGTCTCGAGCCCGCGATCCAAAATACGTCACGCTCTCGAGGTACAGAGCAACCAACCGCGCCACGACAGCAGTTGATATAAATCTAGGTTCGTTTCTAATACTTAAAGTTCCAGAGGCCGTATAAGATCGCGGCAAAAGCAAACTGCCCCCACCCTGGTCTCGAGCCCGCGATCCAAAATACGTCACGCTCTCGAGGTACAGAGCAACCAACCGCGCCACGACAGCAGTTGATATAAATCTAGGTTCGTTTCTAATACTTAAAGTTCCAGAGGCCGTATAAGATCGCGGCAAAAGCAAACTGCCCCCACCCTGGTCTCGAGCCCGCGATCCAAAATACGTCACGCTCTCGAGGTACAGAGCAACCAACCGCGCCACGACAGCAGTTGATATAAATCTAGGTTCGTTTCTAATACTTAAAGTTCCAGAGGCCGTATAAGATCGCGGCAAAAGCAAACTGCCCCCACCCTGGTCTCGAGCCCGCGATCCAAAATACGTCACGCTCTCGAGGTACAGAGCAACCAACCGCGCCACGACAGCAGTTGATATAAATCTAGGTTCGTTTCTAATACTTAAAGTTCCAGAGGCCGTATAAGATCGCGGCAAAAGCAAACTGCCCCCACCCTGGTCTCGAGCCCGCGATCCAAAATACGTCACGCTCTCGAGGTACAGAGCAACCAACCGCGCCACGACAGCAGTTGATATAAATCTAGGTTCGTTTCTAATACTTAAAGTTCCAGAGACCGTATAAGATCGCGGCAAAAGCAAACTGCCCCCACCCTGGTCTCGAGCCCGCGATCCAAAATACGTCACGCTCTCGAGGTACAGAGCAACCAACCGCGCCACGACAGCAGTTGATATAAATCTAGGTTCGTTTCTAATACTTAAAGTTCCAGAGACCGTATAAGATCGCGGCAAAAGCAAACTGCCCCCACCCTGGTCTCGAGCCCGCGATCCAAAATACGTCACGCTCTCGAGGTACAGAGCAACCAACCGCGCCACGACAGCAGTTGATATAAATCTAGGTTCGTTTCTAATACTTAAAGTTCCAGAGGCCGTATAAGATCGCGGCAAAAGCAAACTGCCCCCACCCTGGTCTCGAGCCCGCGATCCAAAATACGTCACGCTCTCGAGGTACAGAGCAACCAACCGCGCCACGACAGCAGTTGATATAAATCTAGGTTCGTTTCTAATACTTAAAGTTCCAGAGGCCGTATAAGATCGCGGCAAAAGCAAACTGCCCCCACCCTGGTCTCGAGCCCGCGATCCAAAATACGTCACGCTCTCGAGGTACAGAGCAACCAACCGCGCCACGACAGCAGTTGATATAAATCTAGGTTCGTTTCTAATACTTAAAGTTCCAGAGGCCGTATAAGATCGCGGCAAAAGCAAACTGCCCCCACCCTGGTCTCGAGCCCGCGATCCAAAATACGTCACGCTCTCGAGGTACAGAGCAACCAACCGCGCCACGACAGCAGTTGATATAAATCTAGGCTCGTTTCTAATACTTAAAGTTCCAGAGACCGTATAAGATCGCGGCAAAAGCAAACTGCCCCCACCCTGGTCTCGAGCCCGCGATCCAAAATACGTCACGCTCTCGAGGTACAGAGCAACCAACCGCGCCACGACAGCAGTTGATATAAATCTAGGCTCGTTTCTAATACTTAAAGTTCCAGAGACCGTATAAGATCGCGGCAAAAGCAAACTGCCCCCACCCTGGTCTCGAGCCCGCGATCCAAAATACGTCACGCTCTCGAGGTACAGAGCAACCAACCGCGCCACGACAGCAGTTGATATAAATCTAGGCTCGTTTCTAATACTTAAAGTTCCAGAGACCGTATAAGATCGCGGCAAAAGCAAACTGCCCCCACCCTGGTCTCGAGCCCGCGATCCAAAATACGTCACGCTCTCGAGGTACAGAGCAACCAACCGCGCCACGACAGCAGTTGATATAAATCTAGGCTCGTTTCTAATACTTAAAGTTCCAGAGACCGTATAAGATCGCGGCAAAAGCAAACTGCCCCCACCCTGGTCTCGAGCCCGCGATCCAAAATACGTCACGCTCTCGAGGTACAGAGCAACCAACCGCGCCACGACAGCAGTTGATATAAATCTAGGCTCGTTTCTAATACTTAAAGTTCCAGAGACCGTATAAGATCGCGGCAAAAGCAAACTGCCCCCACCCTGGTCTCGAGCCCGCGATCCAAAATACGTCACGCTCTCGAGGTACAGAGCAACCAACCGCGCCACGACAGCAGTTGATATAAATCTAGGCTCGTTTCTAATACTTAAAGTTCCAGAGACCGTATAAGATCGCGGCAAAAGCAAACTGCCCCCACCCTGGTCTCGAGCCCGCGATCCAAAATACGTCACGCTCTCGAGGTACAGAGCAACCAACCGCGCCACGACAGCAGTTGATATAAATCTAGGTTCGTTTCTAATACTTAAAGTTCCAGAGACCGTATAAGATCGCGGCAAAAGCAAACTGCCCCCACCCTGGTCTCGAGCCCGCGATCCAAAATACGTCACGCTCTCGAGGTACAGAGCAACCAACCGCGCCACGACAGCAGTTGATATAAATCTAGGTTCGTTTCTAATACTTAAAGTTCCAGAGACCGTATAAGATCGCGGCAAAAGCAAACTGCCCCCACCCTGGTCTCGAGCCCGCGATCCAAATTACGTCACGCTCTCGAGGTACAGAGCAACCAACCGCGCCACGACAGCAGTTGATATAAATCTAGGCTCGTTTCTAATACTTAAAGTTCCAGAGACCGTATAAGATCGCGGCAAAAGCAAACTGCCCCCACCCTGGTCTCGAGCCCGCGATCCAAAATACGTCACGCTCTCGAGGTACAGAGCAACCAACCGCGCCACGACAGCAGTTGATATAAATCTAGGCTCGTTTCTAATACTTAAAGTTCCAGAGACCGTATAAGATCGCGGCAAAAGCAAACTGCCCCCACCCTGGTCTCGAGCCCGCGATCCAAAATACGTCACGCTCTCGAGGTACAGAGCAACCAACCGCGCCACGACAGCAGTTGATATAAATCTAGGCTCGTTTCTAATACTTAAAGTTCCAGAGACCGTATAAGATCGCGGCAAAAGCAAACTGCCCCCACCCTGGTCTCGAGCCCGCGATCCAAAATACGTCACGCTCTCGAGGTACAGAGCAACCAACCGCGCCACGACAGCAGTTGATATAAATCTAGGCTCGTTTCTAATACTTAAAGTTCCAGAGACCGTATAAGATCGCGGCAAAAGCAAACTGCCCCCACCCTGGTCTCGAGCCCGCGATCCAAAATACGTCACGCTCTCGAGGTACAGAGCAACCAACCGCGCCACGACAGCAGTTGATATAAATCTAGGCTCGTTTCTAATACTTAAAGTTCCAGAGACCGTATAAGATCGCGGCAAAAGCAAACTGCCCCCACCCTGGTCTCGAGCCCGCGATCCAAAATACGTCACGCTCTCGAGGTACAGAGCAACCAACCGCGCCACGACAGCAGTTGATATAAATCTAGGCTCGTTTCTAATACTTAAAGTTCCAGAGACCGTATAAGATCGCGGCAAAAGCAAACTGCCCCCACCCTGGTCTCGAGCCCGCGATCCAAAATACGTCACGCTCTCGAGGTACAGAGCAACCAACCGCGCCACGACAGCAGTTGATATAAATCTAGGCTCGTTTCTAATACTTAAAGTTCCAGAGACCGTATAAGATCGCGGCAAAAGCAAACTGCCCCCACCCTGGTCTCGAGCCCGCGATCCAAAATACGTCACGCTCTCGAGGTACAGAGCAACCAACCGCGCCACGACAGCAGTTGATATAAATCTAGGCTCGTTTCTAATACTTAAAGTTCCAGAGACCGTATAAGATCGCGGCAAAAGCAAACTGCCCCCACCCTGGTCTCGAGCCCGCGATCCAAAATACGTCACGCTCTCGAGGTACAGAGCAACCAACCGCGCCACGACAGCAGTTGATATAAATCTAGGCTCGTTTCTAATACTTAAAGTTCCAGAGACCGTATAAGATCGCGGCAAAAGCAAACTGCCCCCACCCTGGTCTCGAGCCCGCGATCCAAAATACGTCACGCTCTCGAGGTACAGAGCAACCAACCGCGCCACGACAGCAGTTGATATAAATCTAGGCTCGTTTCTAATACTTAAAGTTCCAGAGACCGTATAAGATCGCGGCAAAAGCAAACTGCCCCCACCCTGGTCTCGAGCCCGCGATCCAAAATACGTCACGCTCTCGAGGTACAGAGCAACCAACCGCGCCACGACAGCAGTTGATATAAATCTAGGCTCGTTTCTAATACTTAAAGTTCCAGAGACCGTATAAGATCGCGGCAAAAGCAAACTGCCCCCACCCTGGTCTCGAGCCCGCGATCCAAAATACGTCACGCTCTCGAGGTACAGAGCAACCAACCGCGCCACGACAGCAGTTGATATAAATCTAGGCTCGTTTCTAATACTTAAAGTTCCAGAGACCGTATAAGATCGCGGCAAAAGCAAACTGCCCCCACCCTGGTCTCGAGCCCGCGATCCAAAATACGTCACGCTCTCGAGGTACAGAGCAACCAACCGCGCCACGACAGCAGTTGATATAAATCTAGGCTCGTTTCTAATACTTAAAGTTCCAGAGACCGTATAAGATCGCGGCAAAAGCAAACTGCCCCCACCCTGGTCTCGAGCCCGCGATCCAAAATACGTCACGCTCTCGAGGTACAGAGCAACCAACCGCGCCACGACAGCAGTTGATATAAATCTAGGCTCGTTTCTAATACTTAAAGTTCCAGAGACCGTATAAGATCGCGGCAAAAGCAAACTGCCCCCACCCTGGTCTCGAGCCCGCGATCCAAAATACGTCACGCTCTCGAGGTACAGAGCAACCAACCGCGCCACGACAGCAGTTGATATAAATCTAGGCTCGTTTCTAATACTTAAAGTTCCAGAGACCGTATAAGATCGCGGCAAAAGCAAACTGCCCCCACCCTGGTCTCGAGCCCGCGATCCAAAATACGTCACGCTCTCGAGGTACAGAGCAACCAACCGCGCCACGACAGCAGTTGATATAAATCTAGGCTCGTTTCTAATACTTAAAGTTCCAGAGACCGTATAAGATCGCGGCAAAAGCAAACTGCCCCCACCCTGGTCTCGAGCCCGCGATCCAAAATACGTCACGCTCTCGAGGTACAGAGCAACCAACCGCGCCACGACAGCAGTTGATATAAATCTAGGCTCGTTTCTAATACTTAAAGTTCCAGAGACCGTATAAGATCGCGGCAAAAGCAAACTGCCCCCACCCTGGTCTCGAGCCCGCGATCCAAAATACGTCACGCTCTCGAGGTACAGAGCAACCAACCGCGCCACGACAGCAGTTGATATAAATCTAGGCTCGTTTCTAATACTTAAAGTTCCAGAGACCGTATAAGATCGCGGCAAAAGCAAACTGCCCCCACCCTGGTCTCGAGCCCGCGATCCAAAATACGTCACGCTCTCGAGGTACAGAGCAACCAACCGCGCCACGACAGCAGTTGATATAAATCTAGGCTCGTTTCTAATACTTAAAGTTCCAGAGACCGTATAAGATCGCGGCAAAAGCAAACTGCCCCCACCCTGGTCTCGAGCCCGCGATCCAAAATACGTCACGCTCTCGAGGTACAGAGCAACCAACCGCGCCACGACAGCAGTTGATATAAATCTAGGCTCGTTTCTAATACTTAAAGTTCCAGAGACCGTATAAGATCGCGGCAAAAGCAAACTGCCCCCACCCTGGTCTCGAGCCCGCGATCCAAAATACGTCACGCTCTCGAGGTACAGAGCAACCAACCGCGCCACGACAGCAGTTGATATAAATCTAGGCTCGTTTCTAATACTTAAAGTTCCAGAGACCGTATAAGATCGCGGCAAAAGCAAACTGCCCCCACCCTGGTCTCGAGCCCGCGATCCAAAATACGTCACGCTCTCGAGGTACAGAGCAACCAACCGCGCCACGACAGCAGTTGATATAAATCTAGGCTCGTTTCTAATACTTAAAGTTCCAGAGACCGTATAAGATCGCGGCAAAAGCAAACTGCCCCCACCCTGGTCTCGAGCCCGCGATCCAAAATACGTCACGCTCTCGAGGTACAGAGCAACCAACCGCGCCACGACAGCAGTTGATATAAATCTAGGCTCGTTTCTAATACTTAAAGTTCCAGAGACCGTATAAGATCGCGGCAAAAGCAAACTGCCCCCACCCTGGTCTCGAGCCCGCGATCCAAAATACGTCACGCTCTCGAGGTACAGAGCAACCAACCGCGCCACGACAGCAGTTGATATAAATCTAGGCTCGTTTCTAATACTTAAAGTTCCAGAGACCGTATAAGATCGCGGCAAAAGCAAACTGCCCCCACCCTGGTCTCGAGCCCGCGATCCAAAATACGTCACGCTCTCGAGGTACAGAGCAACCAACCGCGCCACGACAGCAGTTGATATAAATCTAGGCTCGTTTCTAATACTTAAAGTTCCAGAGACCGTATAAGATCGCGGCAAAAGCAAACTGCCCCCACCCTGGTCTCGAGCCCGCGATCCAAAATACGTCACGCTCTCGAGGTACAGAGCAACCAACCGCGCCACGACAGCAGTTGATATAAATCTAGGCTCGTTTCTAATACTTAAAGTTCCAGAGACCGTATAAGATCGCGGCAAAAGCAAACTGCCCCCACCCTGGTCTCGAGCCCGCGATCCAAAATACGTCACGCTCTCGAGGTACAGAGCAACCAACCGCGCCACGACAGCAGTTGATATAAATCTAGGCTCGTTTCTAATACTTAAAGTTCCAGAGACCGTATAAGATCGCGGCAAAAGCAAACTGCCCCCACCCTGGTCTCGAGCCCGCGATCCAAAATACGTCACGCTCTCGAGGTACAGAGCAACCAACCGCGCCACGACAGCAGTTGATATAAATCTAGGCTCGTTTCTAATACTTAAAGTTCCAGAGACCGTATAAGATCGCGGCAAAAGCAAACTGCCCCCACCCTGGTCTCGAGCCCGCGATCCAAAATACGTCACGCTCTCGAGGTACAGAGCAACCAACCGCGCCACGACAGCAGTTGATATAAATCTAGGCTCGTTTCTAATACTTAAAGTTCCAGAGACCGTATAAGATCGCGGCAAAAGCAAACTGCCCCCACCCTGGTCTCGAGCCCGCGATCCAAAATACGTCACGCTCTCGAGGTACAGAGCAACCAACCGCGCCACGACAGCAGTTGATATAAATCTAGGCTCGTTTCTAATACTTAAAGTTCCAGAGACCGTATAAGATCGCGGCAAAAGCAAACTGCCCCCACCCTGGTCTCGAGCCCGCGATCCAAAATACGTCACGCTCTCGAGGTACAGAGCAACCAACCGCGCCACGACAGCAGTTGATATAAATCTAGGCTCGTTTCTAATACTTAAAGTTCCAGAGACCGTATAAGATCGCGGCAAAAGCAAACTGCCCCCACCCTGGTCTCGAGCCCGCGATCCAAAATACCTCACGCTCTCGAGGTACAGAGCAACCAACCGCGCCACGACAGCAGTTGATATAAATCTAGGCTCGTTTCTAATACTTAAAGTTCCAGAGACCGTATAAGATCGCGGCAAAAGCAAACTGCCCCCACCCTGGTCTCGAGCCCGCGATCCAAAATACGTCACGCTCTCGAGGTACAGAGCAACCAACCGCGCCACGACAGCAGTTGATATAAATCTAGGCTCGTTTCTAATACTTAAAGTTCCAGAGACCGTATAAGATCGCGGCAAAAGCAAACTGCCCCCACCCTGGTCTCGAGCCCGCGATCCAAAATACGTCACGCTCTCGAGGTACAGAGCAACCAACCGCGCCACGACAGCAGTTGATATAAATCTAGGCTCGTTTCTAATACTTAAAGTTCCAGAGACCGTATAAGATCGCGGCAAAAGCAAACTGCCCCCACCCTGGTCTCGAGCCCGCGATCCAAAATACGTCACGCTCTCGAGGTACAGAGCAACCAACCGCGCCACGACAGCAGTTGATATAAATCTAGGCTCGTTTCTAATACTTAAAGTTCCAGAGACCGTATAAGATCGCGGCAAAAGCAAACTGCCCCCACCCTGGTCTCGAGCCCGCGATCCAAAATACGTCACGCTCTCGAGGTACAGAGCAACCAACCGCGCCACGACAGCAGTTGATATAAATCTAGGCTCGTTTCTAATACTTAAAGTTCCAGAGACCGTATAAGATCGCGGCAAAAGCAAACTGCCCCCACCCTGGTCTCGAGCCCGCGATCCAAAATACGTCACGCTCTCGAGGTACAGAGCAACCAACCGCGCCACGACAGCAGTTGATATAAATCTAGGCTCGTTTCTAATACTTAAAGTTCCAGAGACCGTATAAGATCGCGGCAAAAGCAAACTGCCCCCACCCTGGTCTCGAGCCCGCGATCCAAAATACGTCACGCTCTCGAGGTACAGAGCAACCAACCGCGCCACGACAGCAGTTGATATAAATCTAGGCTCGTTTCTAATACTTAAAGTTCCAGAGACCGTATAAGATCGCGGCAAAAGCAAACTGCCCCCACCCTGGTCTCGAGCCCGCGATCCAAAATACGTCACGCTCTCGAGGTACAGAGCAACCAACCGCGCCACGACAGCAGTTGATATAAATCTAGGCTCGTTTCTAATACTTAAAGTTCCAGAGACCGTATAAGATCGCGGCAAAAGCAAACTGCCCCCACCCTGGTCTCGAGCCCGCGATCCAAAATACGTCACGCTCTCGAGGTACAGAGCAACCAACCGCGCCACGACAGCAGTTGATATAAATCTAGGTTCGTTTCTAATACTTAAAGTTCCAGAGACCGTATAAGATCGCGGCAAAAGCAAACTGCCCCCACCCTGGTCTCGAGCCCGCGATCCAAAATACGTCACGCTCTCGAGGTACAGAGCAACCAACCGCGCCACGACAGCAGTTGATATAAATCTAGGTTCGTTTCTAATACTTAAAGTTCCAGAGACCGTATAAGATCGCGGCAAAAGCAAACTGCCCCCACCCTGGTCTCGAGCCCGCGATCCAAAATACGTCACGCTCTCGAGGTACAGAGCAACCAACCGCGCCACGACAGCAGTTGATATAAATCTAGGTTCGTTTCTAATACTTAAAGTTCCAGAGACCGTATAAGATCGCGGCAAAAGCAAACTGCCCCCACCCTGGTCTCGAGCCCGCGATCCAAAATACGTCACGCTCTCGAGGTACAGAGCAACCAACCGCGCCACGACAGCAGTTGATATAAATCTAGGTTCGTTTCTAATACTTAAAGTTCCAGAGACCGTATAAGATCGCGGCAAAAGCAAACTGCCCCCACCCTGGTCTCGAGCCCGCGATCCAAAATACGTCACGCTCTCGAGGTACAGAGCAACCAACCGCGCCACGACAGCAGTTGATATAAATCTAGGTTCGTTTCTAATACTTAAAGTTCCAGAGACCGTATAAGATCGCGGCAAAAGCAAACTGCCCCCACCCTGGTCTCGAGCCCGCGATCCAAAATACGTCACGCTCTCGAGGTACAGAGCAACCAACCGCGCCACGACAGCAGTTGATATAAATCTAGGTTCGTTTCTAATACTTAAAGTTCCAGAGACCGTACAAGATCGCGGCAAAAGCAAACTGCCCCCACCCTGGTCTCGAGCCCGCGATCCAAAATACGTCACGCTCTCGAGGTACAGAGCAACCAACCGCGCCACGACAGCAGTTGATATAAATCTAGGTTCGTTTCTAATACTTAAAGTTCCAGAGACCGTACAAGATCGCGGCAAAAGCAAACTGCCCCCACCCTGGTCTCGAGCCCGCGATCCAAAATACGTCACGCTCTCGAGGTACAGAGCAACCAACCGCGCCACGACAGCAGTTGATATAAATCTAGGTTCGTTTCTAATACTTAAAGTTCCAGAGACCGTACAAGATCGCGGCAAAAGCAAACTGCCCCCACCCTGGTCTCGAGCCCGCGATCCAAAATACGTCACGCTCTCGAGGTACAGAGCAACCAACCGCGCCACGACAGCAGTTGATATAAATCTAGGTTCGTTTCTAATACTTAAAGTTCCAGAGACCGTATAAGATCGCGGCAAAAGCAAACTGCCCCCACCCTGGTCTCGAGCCCGCGATCCAAAATACGTCACGCTCTCGAGGTACAGAGCAACCAACCGCGCCACGACAGCAGTTGATATAAATCTAGGTTCGTTTCTAATACTTAAAGTTCCAGAGACCGTATAAGATCGCGGCAAAAGCAAACTGCCCCCACCCTGGTCTCGAGCCCGCGATCCAAAATACGTCACGCTCTCGAGGTACAGAGCAACCAACCGCGCCACGACAGCAGTTGATATAAATCTAGGCTCGTTTCTAATACTTAAAGTTCCAGAGACCGTATAAGATCGCGGCAAAAGCAAACTGCCCCCACCCTGGTCTCGAGCCCGCGATCCAAAATACGTCACGCTCTCGAGGTACAGAGCAACCAACCGCGCCACGACAGCAGTTGATATAAATCTAGGCTCGTTTCTAATACTTAAAGTTCCAGAGACCGTATAAGATCGCGGCAAAAGCAAACTGCCCCCACCCTGGTCTCGAGCCCGCGATCCAAAATACGTCACGCTCTCGAGGTACAGAGCAACCAACCGCGCCACGACAGCAGTTGATATAAATCTAGGCTCGTTTCTAATACTTAAAGTTCCAGAGACCGTATAAGATCGCGGCAAAAGCAAACTGCCCCCACCCTGGTCTCGAGCCCGCGATCCAAAATACGTCACGCTCTCGAGGTACAGAGCAACCAACCGCGCCACGACAGCAGTTGATATAAATCTAGGCTCGTTTCTAATACTTAAAGTTCCAGAGACCGTATAAGATCGCGGCAAAAGCAAACTGCCCCCACCCTGGTCTCGAGCCCGCGATCCAAAATACGTCACGCTCTCGAGGTACAGAGCAACCAACCGCGCCACGACAGCAGTTGATATAAATCTAGGCTCGTTTCTAATACTTAAAGTTCCAGAGACCGTATAAGATCGCGGCAAAAGCAAACTGCCCCCACCCTGGTCTCGAGCCCGCGATCCAAAATACGTCACGCTCTCGAGGTACAGAGCAACCAACCGCGCCACGACAGCAGTTGATATAAATCTAGGCTCGTTTCTAATACTTAAAGTTCCAGAGACCGTATAAGATCGCGGCAAAAGCAAACTGCCCCCACCCTGGTCTCGAGCCCGCGATCCAAAATACGTCACGCTCTCGAGGTACAGAGCAACCAACCGCGCCACGACAGCAGTTGATATAAATCTAGGCTCGTTTCTAATACTTAAAGTTCCAGAGACCGTATAAGATCGCGGCAAAAGCAAACTGCCCCCACCCTGGTCTCGAGCCCGCGATCCAAAATACGTCACGCTCTCGAGGTACAGAGCAACCAACCGCGCCACGACAGCAGTTGATATAAATCTAGGCTCGTTTCTAATACTTAAAGTTCCAGAGACCGTATAAGATCGCGGCAAAAGCAAACTGCCCCCACCCTGGTCTCGAGCCCGCGATCCAAAATACGTCACGCTCTCGAGGTACAGAGCAACCAACCGCGCCACGACAGCAGTTGATATAAATCTAGGCTCGTTTCTAATACTTAAAGTTCCAGAGACCGTATAAGATCGCGGCAAAAGCAAACTGCCCCCACCCTGGTCTCGAGCCCGCGATCCAAAATACGTCACGCTCTCGAGGTACAGAGCAACCAACCGCGCCACGACAGCAGTTGATATAAATCTAGGCTCGTTTCTAATACTTAAAGTTCCAGAGACCGTATAAGATCGCGGCAAAAGCAAACTGCCCCCACCCTGGTCTCGAGCCCGCGATCCAAAATACGTCACGCTCTCGAGGTACAGAGCAACCAACCGCGCCACGACAGCAGTTGATATAAATCTAGGCTCGTTTCTAATACTTAAAGTTCCAGAGACCGTATAAGATCGCGGCAAAAGCAAACTGCCCCCACCCTGGTCTCGAGCCCGCGATCCAAAATACGTCACGCTCTCGAGGTACAGAGCAACCAACCGCGCCACGACAGCAGCTGATATAAATCTAGGCTCGTTTCTAATACTTAAAGTTCCAGAGACCGTATGAGATCGCGGCAAAAGCAAACTGCCCCCACCCTGGTCTCGAGCCCGCGATCCAAAATACGTCACGCTCTCGAGGTACAGAGCAACCAACCGCGCCACGACAGCAGCTGATATAAATCTAGGCTCGTTTCTAATACTTAAAGTTCCAGAGACCGTATGAGATCGCGGCAAAAGCAAACTGCCCCCACCCTGGTCTCGAGCCCGCGATCCAAAATACGTCACGCTCTCGAGGTACAGAGCAACCAACCGCGCCACGACAGCAGCTGATATAAATCTAGGCTCGTTTCTAATACTTAAAGTTCCAGAGACCGTATGAGATCGCGGCAAAAGCAAACTGCCCCCACCCTGGTCTCGAGCCCGCGATCCAAAATACGTCACGCTCTCGAGGTACAGAGCAACCAACCGCGCCACGACAGCAGCTGATATAAATCTAGGCTCGTTTCTAATACTTAAAGTTCCAGAGACCGTATAAGATCGCGGCAAAAGCAAACTGCCCCCACCCTGGTCTCGAGCCCGCGATCCAAAATACGTCACGCTCTCGAGGTACAGAGCAACCAACCGCGCCACGACAGCAGCTGATATAAATCTAGGCTCGTTTCTAATACTTAAAGTTCCAGAGACCGTATAAGATCGCGGCAAAAGCAAACTGCCCCCACCCTGGTCTCGAGCCCGCGATCCAAAATACGTCACGCTCTCGAGGTACAGAGCAACCAACCGCGCCACGACAGCAGCTGATATAAATCTAGGCTCGTTTCTAATACTTAAAGTTCCAGAGACCGTATAAGATCGCGGCAAAAGCAAACTGCCCCCACCCTGGTCTCGAGCCCGCGATCCAAAATACGTCACGCTCTCGAGGTACAGAGCAACCAACCGCGCCACGACAGCAGTTGATATAAATCTAGGCTCGTTTCTAATACTTAAAGTTCCAGAGACCGTATAAGATCGCGGCAAAAGCAAACTGCCCCCACCCTGGTCTCGAGCCCGCGATCCAAAATACGTCACGCTCTCGAGGTACAGAGCAACCAACCGCGCCACGACAGCAGTTGATATAAATCTAGGCTCGTTTCTAATACTTAAAGTTCCAGAGACCGTATAAGATCGCGGCAAAAGCAAACTGCCCCCACCCTGGTCTCGAGCCCGCGATCCAAAATACGTCACGCTCTCGAGGTACAGAGCAACCAACCGCGCCACGACAGCAGTTGATATAAATCTAGGCTCGTTTCTAATACTTAAAGTTCCAGAGACCGTATAAGATCGCGGCAAAAGCAAACTGCCCCCACCCTGGTCTCGAGCCCGCGATCCAAATACGTCACGCTCTCGAGGTACAGAGCAACCAACCGCGCCACGACAGCAGTTGATATAAATCTAGGCTCGTTTCTAATACTTAAAGTTCCAGAGACCGTATAAGATCGCGGCAAAAGCAAACTGCCCCCACCCTGGTCTCGAGCCCGCGATCCAAAATACGTCACGCTCTCGAGGTACAGAGCAACCAACCGCGCCACGACAGCAGTTGATATAAATCTAGGCTCGTTTCTAATACTTAAAGTTCCAGAGACCGTATAAGATCGCGGCAAAAGCAAACTGCCCCCACCCTGGTCTCGAGCCCGCGATCCAAAATACGTCACGCTCTCGAGGTACAGAGCAACCAACCGCGCCACGACAGCAGTTGATATAAATCTAGGCTCGTTTCTAATACTTAAAGTTCCAGAGACCGTATAAGATCGCGGCAAAAGCAAACTGCCCCCACCCTGGTCTCGAGCCCGCGATCCAAAATACCTCACGCTCTCGAGGTACAGAGCAACCAACCGCGCCACGACAGCAGTTGATATAAATCTAGGCTCGTTTCTAATACTTAAAGTTCCAGAGACCGTATAAGATCGCGGCAAAAGCAAACTGCCCCCACCCTGGTCTCGAGCCCGCGATCCAAAATACCTCACGCTCTCGAGGTACAGAGCAACCAACCGCGCCACGACAGCAGTTGATATAAATCTAGGCTCGTTTCTAATACTTAAAGTTCCAGAGACCGTATAAGATCGCGGCAAAAGCAAACTGCCCCCACCCTGGTCTCGAGCCCGCGATCCAAAATACCTCACGCTCTCGAGGTACAGAGCAACCAACCGCGCCACGACAGCAGTTGATATAAATCTAGGCTCGTTTCTAATACTTAAAGTTCCAGAGACCGTATAAGATCGCGGCAAAAGCAAACTGCCCCCACCCTGGTCTCGAGCCCGCGATCCAAAATACCTCACGCTCTCGAGGTACAGAGCAACCAACCGCGCCACGACAGCAGTTGATATAAATCTAGGCTCGTTTCTAATACTTAAAGTTCCAGAGACCGTATAAGATCGCGGCAAAAGCAAACTGCCCCCACCCTGGTCTCGAGCCCGCGATCCAAAATACCTCACGCTCTCGAGGTACAGAGCAACCAACCGCGCCACGACAGCAGTTGATATAAATCTAGGCTCGTTTCTAATACTTAAAGTTCCAGAGACCGTATAAGATCGCGGCAAAAGCAAACTGCCCCCACCCTGGTCTCGAGCCCGCGATCCAAAATACGTCACGCTCTCGAGGTACAGAGCAACCAACCGCGCCACGACAGCAGTTGATATAAATCTAGGCTCGTTTCTAATACTTAAAGTTCCAGAGACCGTATAAGATCGCGGCAAAAGCAAACTGCCCCCACCCTGGTCTCGAGCCCGCGATCCAAAATACGTCACGCTCTCGAGGTACAGAGCAACCAACCGCGCCACGACAGCAGTTGATATAAATCTAGGCTCGTTTCTAATACTTAAAGTTCCAGAGACCGTATAAGATCGCGGCAAAAGCAAACTGCCCCCACCCTGGTCTCGAGCCCGCGATCCAAAATACGTCACGCTCTCGAGGTACAGAGCAACCAACCGCGCCACGACAGCAGTTGATATAAATCTAGGCTCGTTTCTAATACTTAAAGTTCCAGAGACCGTATAAGATCGCGGCAAAAGCAAACTGCCCCCACCCTGGTCTCGAGCCCGCGATCCAAAATACGTCACGCTCTCGAGGTACAGAGCAACCAACCGCGCCACGACAGCAGTTGATATAAATCTAGGCTCGTTTCTAATACTTAAAGTTCCAGAGACCGTATAAGATCGCGGCAAAAGCAAACTGCCCCCACCCTGGTCTCGAGCCCGCGATCCAAGATACGTCACGCTCTCGAGGTACAGAGCAACCAACCGCGCCACGACAGCAGTTGATATAAATCTAGGCTCGTTTCTAATACTTAAAGTTCCAGAGACCGTATGAGATCGCGGCAAAAGCAAACTGCCCCCACCCTGGTCTCGAGCCCGCGATCCAAAATACGTCACGCTCTCGAGGTACAGAGCAACCAACCGCGCCACGACAGCAGTTGATATAAATCTAGGCTCGTTTCTAATACTTAAAGTTCCAGAGACCGTATGAGATCGCGGCAAAAGCAAACTGCCCCCACCCTGGTCTCGAGCCCGCGATCCAAAATACGTCACGCTCTCGAGGTACAGAGCAACCAACCGCGCCACGACAGCAGTTGATATAAATCTAGGCTCGTTTCTAATACTTAAAGTTCCAGAGACCGTATAAGATCGCGGCAAAAGCAAACTGCCCCCACCCTGGTCTCGAGCCCGCGATCCAAAATACGTCACGCTCTCGAGGTACAGAGCAACCAACCGCGCCACGACAGCAGTTGATATAAATCTAGGCTCGTTTCTAATACTTAAAGTTCCAGAGACCGTATAAGATCGCGGCAAAAGCAAACTGCCCCCACCCTGGTCTCGAGCCCGCGATCCAAAATACGTCACGCTCTCGAGGTACAGAGCAACCAACCGCGCCACGACAGCAGTTGATATAAATCTAGGCTCGTTTCTAATACTTAAAGTTCCAGAGACCGTATAAGATCGCGGCAAAAGCAAACTGCCCCCACCCTGGTCTCGAGCCCGCGATCCAAATACGTCACGCTCTCGAGGTACAGAGCAACCAACCGCGCCACGACAGCAGTTGATATAAATCTAGGCTCGTTTCTAATACTTAAAGTTCCAGAGACCGTATAAGATCGCGGCAAAAGCAAACTGCCCCCACCCTGGTCTCGAGCCCGCGATCCAAAATACGTCACGCTCTCGAGGTACAGAGCAACCAACCGCGCCACGACAGCAGTTGATATAAATCTAGGCTCGTTTCTAATACTTAAAGTTCCAGAGACCGTATAAGATCGCGGCAAAAGCAAACTGCCCCCACCCTGGTCTCGAGCCCGCGATCCAAAATACGTCACGCTCTCGAGGTACAGAGCAACCAACCGCGCCACGACAGCAGTTGATATAAATCTAGGCTCGTTTCTAATACTTAAAGTTCCAGAGACCGTATAAGATCGCGGCAAAAGCAAACTGCCCCCACCCTGGTCTCGAGCCCGCGATCCAAAATACCTCACGCTCTCGAGGTACAGAGCAACCAACCGCGCCACGACAGCAGTTGATATAAATCTAGGCTCGTTTCTAATACTTAAAGTTCCAGAGACCGTATAAGATCGCGGCAAAAGCAAACTGCCCCCACCCTGGTCTCGAGCCCGCGATCCAAAATACCTCACGCTCTCGAGGTACAGAGCAACCAACCGCGCCACGACAGCAGTTGATATAAATCTAGGCTCGTTTCTAATACTTAAAGTTCCAGAGACCGTATAAGATCGCGGCAAAAGCAAACTGCCCCCACCCTGGTCTCGAGCCCGCGATCCAAAATACCTCACGCTCTCGAGGTACAGAGCAACCAACCGCGCCACGACAGCAGTTGATATAAATCTAGGCTCGTTTCTAATACTTAAAGTTCCAGAGACCGTATAAGATCGCGGCAAAAGCAAACTGCCCCCACCCTGGTCTCGAGCCCGCGATCCAAAATACCTCACGCTCTCGAGGTACAGAGCAACCAACCGCGCCACGACAGCAGTTGATATAAATCTAGGCTCGTTTCTAATACTTAAAGTTCCAGAGACCGTATAAGATCGCGGCAAAAGCAAACTGCCCCCACCCTGGTCTCGAGCCCGCGATCCAAAATACGTCACGCTCTCGAGGTACAGAGCAACCAACCGCGCCACGACAGCAGTTGATATAAATCTAGGCTCGTTTCTAATACTTAAAGTTCCAGAGACCGTATAAGATCGCGGCAAAAGCAAACTGCCCCCACCCTGGTCTCGAGCCCGCGATCCAAAATACGTCACGCTCTCGAGGTACAGAGCAACCAACCGCGCCACGACAGCAGTTGATATAAATCTAGGCTCGTTTCTAATACTTAAAGTTCCAGAGACCGTATAAGATCGCGGCAAAAGCAAACTGCCCCCACCCTGGTCTCGAGCCCGCGATCCAAAATACGTCACGCTCTCGAGGTACAGAGCAACCAACCGCGCCACGACAGCAGTTGATATAAATCTAGGCTCGTTTCTAATACTTAAAGTTCCAGAGACCGTATAAGATCGCGGCAAAAGCAAACTGCCCCCACCCTGGTCTCGAGCCCGCGATCCAAAATACGTCACGCTCTCGAGGTACAGAGCAACCAACCGCGCCACGACAGCAGTTGATATAAATCTAGGCTCGTTTCTAATACTTAAAGTTCCAGAGACCGTATAAGATCGCGGCAAAAGCAAACTGCCCCCACCCTGGTCTCGAGCCCGCGATCCAAAATACGTCACGCTCTCGAGGTACAGAGCAACCAACCGCGCCACGACAGCAGTTGATATAAATCTAGGCTCGTTTCTAATACTTAAAGTTCCAGAGACCGTATAAGATCGCGGCAAAAGCAAACTGCCCCCACCCTGGTCTCGAGCCCGCGATCCAAGATACGTCACGCTCTCGAGGTACAGAGCAACCAACCGCGCCACGACAGCAGTTGATATAAATCTAGGCTCGTTTCTAATACTTAAAGTTCCAGAGACCGTATGAGATCGCGGCAAAAGCAAACTGCCCCCACCCTGGTCTCGAGCCCGCGATCCAAAATACGTCACGCTCTCGAGGTACAGAGCAACCAACCGCGCCACGACAGCAGTTGATATAAATCTAGGCTCGTTTCTAATACTTAAAGTTCCAGAGACCGTATAAGATCGCGGCAAAAGCAAACTGCCCCCACCCTGGTCTCGAGCCCGCGATCCAAAATACGTCACGCTCTCGAGGTACAGAGCAACCAACCGCGCCACGACAGCAGTTGATATAAATCTAGGCTCGTTTCTAATACTTAAAGTTCCAGAGACCGTATAAGATCGCGGCAAAAGCAAACTGCCCCCACCCTGGTCTCGAGCCCGCGATCCAAAATACCTCACGCTCTCGAGGTACAGAGCAACCAACCGCGCCACGACAGCAGTTGATATAAATCTAGGCTCGTTTCTAATACTTAAAGTTCCAGAGACCGTATAAGATCGCGGCAAAAGCAAACTGCCCCCACCCTGGTCTCGAGCCCGCGATCCAAAATACCTCACGCTCTCGAGGTACAGAGCAACCAACCGCGCCACGACAGCAGTTGATATAAATCTAGGCTCGTTTCTAATACTTAAAGTTCCAGAGACCGTATAAGATCGCGGCAAAAGCAAACTGCCCCCACCCTGGTCTCGAGCCCGCGATCCAAAATACCTCACGCTCTCGAGGTACAGAGCAACCAACCGCGCCACGACAGCAGTTGATATAAATCTAGGCTCGTTTCTAATACTTAAAGTTCCAGAGACCGTATAAGATCGCGGCAAAAGCAAACTGCCCCCACCCTGGTCTCGAGCCCGCGATCCAAAATACCTCACGCTCTCGAGGTACAGAGCAACCAACCGCGCCACGACAGCAGTTGATATAAATCTAGGCTCGTTTCTAATACTTAAAGTTCCAGAGACCGTATAAGATCGCGGCAAAAGCAAACTGCCCCCACCCTGGTCTCGAGCCCGCGATCCAAAATACGTCACGCTCTCGAGGTACAGAGCAACCAACCGCGCCACGACAGCAGTTGATATAAATCTAGGCTCGTTTCTAATACTTAAAGTTCCAGAGACCGTATAAGATCGCGGCAAAAGCAAACTGCCCCCACCCTGGTCTCGAGCCCGCGATCCAAAATACGTCACGCTCTCGAGGTACAGAGCAACCAACCGCGCCACGACAGCAGTTGATATAAATCTAGGCTCGTTTCTAATACTTAAAGTTCCAGAGACCGTATAAGATCGCGGCAAAAGCAAACTGCCCCCACCCTGGTCTCGAGCCCGCGATCCAAAATACGTCACGCTCTCGAGGTACAGAGCAACCAACCGCGCCACGACAGCAGTTGATATAAATCTAGGCTCGTTTCTAATACTTAAAGTTCCAGAGACCGTATAAGATCGCGGCAAAAGCAAACTGCCCCCACCCTGGTCTCGAGCCCGCGATCCAAGATACGTCACGCTCTCGAGGTACAGAGCAACCAACCGCGCCACGACAGCAGTTGATATAAATCTAGGCTCGTTTCTAATACTTAAAGTTCCAGAGACCGTATGAGATCGCGGCAAAAGCAAACTGCCCCCACCCTGGTCTCGAGCCCGCGATCCAAAATACGTCACGCTCTCGAGGTACAGAGCAACCAACCGCGCCACGACAGCAGTTGATATAAATCTAGGCTCGTTTCTAATACTTAAAGTTCCAGAGACCGTATGAGATCGCGGCAAAAGCAAACTGCCCCCACCCTGGTCTCGAGCCCGCGATCCAAAATACGTCACGCTCTCGAGGTACAGAGCAACCAACCGCGCCACGACAGCAGTTGATATAAATCTAGGCTCGTTTCTAATACTTAAAGTTCCAGAGACCGTATAAGATCGCGGCAAAAGCAAACTGCCCCCACCCTGGTCTCGAGCCCGCGATCCAAAATACGTCACGCTCTCGAGGTACAGAGCAACCAACCGCGCCACGACAGCAGTTGATATAAATCTAGGCTCGTTTCTAATACTTAAAGTTCCAGAGACCGTATAAGATCGCGGCAAAAGCAAACTGCCCCCACCCTGGTCTCGAGCCCGCGATCCAAAATACGTCACGCTCTCGAGGTACAGAGCAACCAACCGCGCCACGACAGCAGTTGATATAAATCTAGGCTCGTTTCTAATACTTAAAGTTCCAGAGACCGTATAAGATCGCGGCAAAAGCAAACTGCCCCCACCCTGGTCTCGAGCCCGCGATCCAAAATACGTCACGCTCTCGAGGTACAGAGCAACCAACCGCGCCACGACAGCAGTTGATATAAATCTAGGCTCGTTTCTAATACTTAAAGTTCCAGATACCGTATAAGATCGCGGCAAAAGCAAACTGCCCCCACCCTGGTCTCGAGCCCGCGATCCAAAATACCTCACGCTCTCGAGGTACAGAGCAACCAACCGCGCCACGACAGCAGTTGATATAAATCTAGGCTCGTTTCTAATACTTAAAGTTCCAGAGACCGTATAAGATCGCGGCAAAAGCAAACTGCCCCCACCCTGGTCTCGAGCCCGCGATCCAAAATACCTCACGCTCTCGAGGTACAGAGCAACCAACCGCGCCACGACAGCAGTTGATATAAATCTAGGCTCGTTTCTAATACTTAAAGTTCCAGAGACCGTATAAGATCGCGGCAAAAGCAAACTGCCCCCACCCTGGTCTCGAGCCCGCGATCCAAAATACGTCACGCTCTCGAGGTACAGAGCAACCAACCGCGCCACGACAGCAGTTGATATAAATCTAGGCTCGTTTCTAATACTTAAAGTTCCAGAGACCGTATAAGATCGCGGCAAAAGCAAACTGCCCCCACCCTGGTCTCGAGCCCGCGATCCAAAATACGTCACGCTCTCGAGGTACAGAGCAACCAACCGCGCCACGACAGCAGTTGATATAAATCTAGGCTCGTTTCTAATACTTAAAGTTCCAGAGACCGTATAAGATCGCGGCAAAAGCAAACTGCCCCCACCCTGGTCTCGAGCCCGCGATCCAAAATACGTCACGCTCTCGAGGTACAGAGCAACCAACCGCGCCACGACAGCAGTTGAAATAAATCTAGGCTCGTTTCTAATACTTAAAGTTCCAGAGACCGTACAAGATCGCGGCAAAAGCAAACTGCCCCCACCCTGGTCTCGAGCCCGCGATCCAAGATACGTCACGCTCTCGAGGTACAGAGCAACCAACCGCGCCACGACAGCAGTTGATATAAATCTAGGCTCGTTTCTAATACTTAAAGTTCCAGAGACCGTATAAGATCGCGGCAAAAGCAAACTGCCCCCACCCTGGTCTCGAGCCCGCGATCCAAGATACGTCACGCTCTCGAGGTACAGAGCAACCAACCGCGCCACGACAGCAGTTGATATAAATCTAGGCTCGTTTCTAATACTTAAAGTTCCAGAGACCGTATAAGATCGCGGCAAAAGCAAACTGCCCCCACCCTGGTCTCGAGCCCGCGATCCAAGATACGTCACGCTCTCGAGGTACAGAGCAACCAACCGCGCCACGACAGCAGTTGATATAAATCTAGGTTCGTTTCTAATACTTAAAGTTCCAGAGACCGTATGAGATCGCGGCAAAAGCAAACTGCCCCCACCCTGGTCTCGAGCCCGCGATCCAAGATACGTCACGCTCTCGAGGTACAGAGCAACCAACCGCGCCACGACAGCAGTTGATATAAATCTAGGTTCGTTTCTAATACTTAAAGTTCCAGAGACCGTATGAGATCGCGGCAAAAGCAAACTGCCCCCACCCTGGTCTCGAGCCCGCGATCCAAGATACGTCACGCTCTCGAGGTACAGAGCAACCAACCGCGCCACGACAGCAGTTGATATAAATCTAGGTTCGTTTCTAATACTTAAAGTTCCAGAGACCGTATGAGATCGCGGCAAAAGCAAACTGCCCCCACCCTGGTCTCGAGCCCGCGATCCAAGATACGTCACGCTCTCGAGGTACAGAGCAACCAACCGCGCCACGACAGCAGTTGATATAAATCTAGGTTCGTTTCTAATACTTAAAGTTCCAGAGACCGTATGAGATCGCGGCAAAAGCAAACTGCCCCCACCCTGGTCTCGAGCCCGCGATCCAAGATACGTCACGCTCTCGAGGTACAGAGCAACCAACCGCGCCACGACAGCAGTTGATATAAATCTAGGTTCGTTTCTAATACTTAAAGTTCCAGAGACCGTATGAGATCGCGGCAAAAGCAAACTGCCCCCACCCTGGTCTCGAGCCCGCGATCCAAGATACGTCACGCTCTCGAGGTACAGAGCAACCAACCGCGCCACGACAGCAGTTGATATAAATCTAGGTTCGTTTCTAATACTTAAAGTTCCAGAGACCGTATGAGATCGCGGCAAAAGCAAACTGCCCCCACCCTGGTCTCGAGCCCGCGATCCAAGATACGTCACGCTCTCGAGGTACAGAGCAACCAACCGCGCCACGACAGCAGTTGATATAAATCTAGGTTCGTTTCTAATACTTAAAGTTCCAGAGACCGTATGAGATCGCGGCAAAAGCAAACTGCCCCCACCCTGGTCTCGAGCCCGCGATCCAAGATACGTCACGCTCTCGAGGTACAGAGCAACCAACCGCGCCACGACAGCAGTTGATATAAATCTAGGTTCGTTTCTAATACTTAAAGTTCCAGAGACCGTATGAGATCGCGGCAAAAGCAAACTGCCCCCACCCTGGTCTCGAGCCCGCGATCCAAGATACGTCACGCTCTCGAGGTACAGAGCAACCAACCGCGCCACGACAGCAGTTGATATAAATCTAGGTTCGTTTCTAATACTTAAAGTTCCAGAGACCGTATGAGATCGCGGCAAAAGCAAACTGCCCCCACCCTGGTCTCGAGCCCGCGATCCAAGATACGTCACGCTCTCGAGGTACAGAGCAACCAACCGCGCCACGACAGCAGTTGATATAAATCTAGGTTCGTTTCTAATACTTAAAGTTCCAGAGACCGTATGAGATCGCGGCAAAAGCAAACTGCCCCCACCCTGGTCTCGAGCCCGCGATCCAAGATACGTCACGCTCTCGAGGTACAGAGCAACCAACCGCGCCACGACAGCAGTTGATATAAATCTAGGTTCGTTTCTAATACTTAAAGTTCCAGAGACCGTATGAGATCGCGGCAAAAGCAAACTGCCCCCACCCTGGTCTCGAGCCCGCGATCCAAGATACGTCACGCTCTCGAGGTACAGAGCAACCAACCGCGCCACGACAGCAGTTGATATAAATCTAGGTTCGTTTCTAATACTTAAAGTTCCAGAGACCGTATGAGATCGCGGCAAAAGCAAACTGCCCCCACCCTGGTCTCGAGCCCGCGATCCAAGATACGTCACGCTCTCGAGGTACAGAGCAACCAACCGCGCCACGACAGCAGTTGATATAAATCTAGGTTCGTTTCTAATACTTAAAGTTCCAGAGACCGTATGAGATCGCGGCAAAAGCAAACTGCCCACACCCTGGTCTCGAGCCCGCGATCCAAGATACGTCACGCTCTCGAGGTACAGAGCAACCAACCGCGCCACGACAGCAGTTGATATAAATCTAGGTTCGTTTCTAATACTTAAAGTTCCAGAGACCGTATGAGATCGCGGCAAAAGCAAACTGCCCCCACCCTGGTCTCGAGCCCGCGATCCAAGATACGTCACGCTCTCGAGGTACAGAGCAACCAACCGCGCCACGACAGCAGTTGATATAAATCTAGGTTCGTTTCTAATACTTAAAGTTCCAGAGACCGTATGAGATCCCAGCAAAAGCAAACTGCCCCCACCCTGGTCTCGAGCCCGCGATCCAAGATACGTCACGCTCTCGAGGTACAGAGCAACCAACCGCGCCACGACAGCAGTTGATATAAATCTAGGTTCGTTTCTAATACTTAAAGTTCCAGAGACCGTATAAGATCGCGGCAAAAGCAAACTGCCCCCACCCTGGTCTCGAGCCCGCGATCCAAGATACGTCACGCTCTCGAGGTACAGAGCAACCAACCGCGCCACGACAGCAGTTGATATAAATCTAGGTTCGTTTCTAATACTTAAAGTTCCAGAGACCGTATGAGATCGCGGCAAAAGCAAACTGCCCCCACCCTGGTATCGAGCCCGCGATCCAAAATACGTCACGCTCTCGAGGTACAGAGCAACCAACCGCGCCACGACAGCAGTTGATATAAATCTAGGTTCGTTTCTAATACTTAAAGTTCCAGAGACCGTATGAGATCGCGGCAAAAGCAAACTGCCCCCACCCTGGTCTCGAGCCCGCGATCCAAAATACGTCACGCTCTCGAGGTACAGAGCAACCAACCGCGCCACGACAGCAGTTGATATAAATCTAGGTTCGTTTCTAATACTTAAAGTTCCAGAGACCGTATGAGATCGCGGCAAAAGCAAACTGCCCCCACCCTGGTCTCGAGCCCGCGATCCAAAATACGTCACGCTCTCGAGGTACAGAGCAACCAACCGCGCCACGACAGCAGTTGATATAAATCTAGGTTCGTTTCTAATACTTAAAGTTCCAGAGACCGTATGAGATCGCGGCAAAAGCAAACTGCCCCCACCCTGGTCTCGAGCCCGCGATCCAAAATACGTCACGCTCTCGAGGTACAGAGCAACCAACCGCGCCACGACAGCAGTTGATATAAATCTAGGTTCGTTTCTAATACTTAAAGTTCCAGAGACCGTATGAGATCGCGGCAAAAGCAAACTGCCCCCACCCTGGTCTCGAGCCCGCGATCCAAAATACGTCACGCTCTCGAGGTACAGAGCAACCAACCGCGCCACGACAGCAGTTGATATAAATCTAGGTTCGTTTCTAATACTTAAAGTTCCAGAGACCGTATGAGATCGCGGCAAAAGCAAACTGCCCCCACCCTGGTCTCGAGCCCGCGATCCAAAATACGTCACGCTCTCGAGGTACAGAGCAACCAACCGCGCCACGACAGCAGTTGATATAAATCTAGGTTCGTTTCTAATACTTAAAGTTCCAGAGACCGTATGAGATCGCGGCAAAAGCAAACTGCCCCCACCCTGGTCTCGAGCCCGCGATCCAAAATACGTCACGCTCTCGAGGTACAGAGCAACCAACCGCGCCACGACAGCAGTTGATATAAATCTAGGTTCGTTTCTAATACTTAAAGTTCCAGAGACCGTATGAGATCGCGGCAAAAGCAAACTGCCCCCACCCTGGTCTCGAGCCCGCGATCCAAAATACGTCACGCTCTCGAGGTACAGAGCAACCAACCGCGCCACGACAGCAGTTGATATAAATCTAGGTTCGTTTCTAATACTTAAAGTTCCAGAGACCGTATGAGATCGCGGCAAAAGCAAACTGCCCCCACCCTGGTCTCGAGCCCGCGATCCAAAATACGTCACGCTCTCGAGGTACAGAGCAACCAACCGCGCCACGACAGCAGTTGATATAAATCTAGGTTCGTTTCTAATACTTAAAGTTCCAGAGACCGTATGAGATCGCGGCAAAAGCAAACTGCCCCCACCCTGGTCTCGAGCCCGCGATCCAAAATACGTCACGCTCTCGAGGTACAGAGCAACCAACCGCGCCACGACAGCAGTTGATATAAATCTAGGTTCGTTTCTAATACTTAAAGTTCCAGAGACCGTATGAGATCGCGGCAAAAGCAAACTGCCCCCACCCTGGTCTCGAGCCCGCGATCCAAAATACGTCACGCTCTCGAGGTACAGAGCAACCAACCGCGCCACGACAGCAGTTGATATAAATCTAGGTTCGTTTCTAATACTTAAAGTTCCAGAGACCGTATGAGATCGCGGCAAAAGCAAACTGCCCCCACCCTGGTCTCGAGCCCGCGATCCAAAATACGTCACGCTCTCGAGGTACAGAGCAACCAACCGCGCCACGACAGCAGTTGATATAAATCTAGCTTCGTTTCTAATACTTAAAGTTCCAGAGACCGTATGAGATCGCGGCAAAAGCAAACTGCCCCCACCCTGGTCTCGAGCCCGCGATCCAAAATACGTCACGCTCTCGAGGTACAGAGCAACCAACCGCGC
Source organism: Apostichopus japonicus (assembly GCF_037975245.1). Lineage (NCBI taxonomy): Eukaryota > Metazoa > Echinodermata > Holothuroidea > Aspidochirotida > Stichopodidae > Apostichopus > Apostichopus japonicus. The sequence continues at coordinate 18,363,375 of NC_092575.1, read as the reverse complement.
CACGACAGCAGTTGATATAAATCTAGCTTCGTTTCTAATACTTAAAGTTCCAGAGACCGTATGAGATCGCGGCAAAAGCAAACTGCCCCCACCCTGGTCTCGAGCCCGCGATCCAAAATACGTCACGCTCTCGAGGTACAGAGCAACCAACCGCGCCACGACAGCAGTTGATATAAATCTAGGTTCGTTTCTAATACTTAAAGTTCCAGAGACCGTATGAGATCGCGGCAAAAGCAAACTGCCCCCACCCTGGTCTCGAGCCCGCGATCCAAAATACGTCACGCTCTCGAGGTACAGAGCAACCAACCGCGCCACGACAGCAGTTGATATAAATCTAGGTTCGTTTCTAATACTTAAAGTTCCAGAGACCGTATGAGATCGCGGCAAAAGCAAACTGCCCCCACCCTGGTCTCGAGCCCGCGATCCAAAATACGTCACGCTCTCGAGGTACAGAGCAACCAACCGCGCCACGACAGCAGTTGATATAAATCTAGGTTCGTTTCTAATACTTAAAGTTCCAGAGACCGTATGAGATCGCGGCAAAAGCAAACTGCCCCCACCCTGGTCTCGAGCCCGCGATCCAAAATACGTCACGCTCTCGAGGTACAGAGCAACCAACCGCGCCACGACAGCAGTTGATATAAATCTAGGTTCGTTTCTAATACTTAAAGTTCCAGAGACCGTATGAGATCGCGGCAAAAGCAAACTGCCCCCACCCTGGTCTCGAGCCCGCGATCCAAAATACGTCACGCTCTCGAGGTACAGAGCAACCAACCGCGCCACGACAGCAGTTGATATAAATCTAGGTTCGTTTCTAATACTTAAAGTTCCAGAGACCGTATGAGATCGCGGCAAAAGCAAACTGCCCCCACCCTGGTCTCGAGCCCGCGATCCAAAATACGTCACGCTCTCGAGGTACAGAGCAACCAACCGCGCCACGACAGCAGTTGATATAAATCTAGGTTCGTTTCTAATACTTAAAGTTCCAGAGACCGTATCAGATCGCGGCAAAAGCAAACTGCCCCCACCCTGGTCTCGAGCCCGCGATCCAAAATACGTCACGCTCTCGAGGTACAGAGCAACCAACCGCGCCACGACAGCAGTTGATATAAATCTAGGTTCGTTTCTAATACTTAAAGTTCCAGAGACCGTATGAGATCGCGGCAAAAGCAAACTGCCCCCACCCTGGTCTCGAGCCCGCGATCCAAAATACGTCACGCTCTCGAGGTACAGAGCAACCAACCGCGCCACGACAGCAGTTGATATAAATCTAGGTTCGTTTCTAATACTTAAAGTTCCAGAGACCGTATGAGATCGCGGCAAAAGCAAACTGCCCCCACCCTGGTCTCGAGCCCGCGATCCAAAATACGTCACGCTCTCGAGGTACAGAGCAACCAACCGCGCCACGACAGCAGTTGATATAAATCTAGGTTCGTTTCTAATACTTAAAGTTCCAGAGACCGTATGAGATCGCGGCAAAAGCAAACTGCCCCCACCCTGGTCTCGAGCCCGCGATCCAAAATACGTCACGCTCTCGAGGTACAGAGCAACCAACCGCGCCACGACAGCAGTTGATATAAATCTAGGTTCGTTTCTAATACTTAAAGTTCCAGAGACCGTATGAGATCGCGGCAAAAGCAAACTGCCCCCACCCTGGTCTCGAGCCCGCGATCCAAAATACGTCACGCTCTCGAGGTACAGAGCAGAGCAACCAACCGCGCCACGACAGCAGTTGATATAAATCTAGCTTCGTTTCTAATACTTAAAGTTCCAGAGACCGTATGAGATCGCGGCAAAAGCAAACTGCCCCCACCCTGGTCTCGAGCCCGCGATCCAAAATACGTCACGCTCTCGAGGTACAGAGCAGAGCAACCAACCGCGCCACGACAGCAGTTGATATAAATCTAGGTTCGTTTCTAATACTTAAAGTTCCAGAGACCGTATGAGATCGCGGCAAAAGCAAACTGCCCCCACCCTGGTCTCGAGCCCGCGATCCAAAATACGTCACGCTCTCGAGGTACAGAGCAGAGCAACCAACCGCGCCACGACAGCAGTTGATATAAATCTAGGTTCGTTTCTAATACTTAAAGTTCCAGAGACCGTATGAGATCGCGGCAAAAGCAAACTGCCCCCACCCTGGTCTCGAGCCCGCGATCCAAAATACGTCACGCTCTCGAGGTACAGAGCAGAGCAACCAACCGCGCCACGACAGCAGTTGATATAAATCTAGGTTCGTTTCTAATACTTAAAGTTCCAGAGACCGTATGAGATCGCGGCAAAAGCAAACTGCCCCCACCCTGGTCTCGAGCCCGCGATCCAAAATACGTCACGCTCTCGAGGTACAGAGCAGAGCAACCAACCGCGCCACGACAGCAGTTGATATAAATCTAGGTTCGTTTCTAATACTTAAAGTTCCAGAGACCGTATGAGATCGCGGCAAAAGCAAACTGCCCCCACCCTGGTCTCGAGCCCGCGATCCAAAATACGTCACGCTCTCGAGGTACAGAGCAGAGCAACCAACCGCGCCACGACAGCAGTTGATATAAATCTAGGTTCGTTTCTAATACTTAAAGTTCCAGAGACCGTATGAGATCGCGGCAAAAGCAAACTGCCCCCACCCTGGTCTCGAGCCCGCGATCCAAAATACGTCACGCTCTCGAGGTACAGAGCAGAGCAACCAACCGCGCCACGACAGCAGTTGATATAAATCTAGGTTCGTTTCTAATACTTAAAGTTCCAGAGACCGTATGAGATCGCGGCAAAAGCAAACTGCCCCCACCCTGGTCTCGAGCCCGCGATCCAAAATACGTCACGCTCTCGAGGTACAGAGCAGAGCAACCAACCGCGCCACGACAGCAGTTGATATAAATCTAGGTTCGTTTCTAATACTTAAAGTTCCAGAGACCGTATGAGATCGCGGCAAAAGCAAACTGCCCCCACCCTGGTCTCGAGCCCGCGATCCAAAATACGTCACGCTCTCGAGGTACAGAGCAGAGCAACCAACCGCGCCACGACAGCAGTTGATATAAATCTAGGTTCGTTTCTAATACTTAAAGTTCCAGAGACCGTATGAGATCGCGGCAAAAGCAAACTGCCCCCACCCTGGTCTCGAGCCCGCGATCCAAAATACGTCACGCTCTCGAGGTACAGAGCAGAGCAACCAACCGCGCCACGACAGCAGTTGATATAAATCTAGGTTCGTTTCTAATACTTAAAGTTCCAGAGACCGTATGAGATCGCGGCAAAAGCAAACTGCCCCCACCCTGGTCTCGAGCCCGCGATCCAAAATACGTCACGCTCTCGAGGTACAGAGCAGAGCAACCAACCGCGCCACGACAGCAGTTGATATAAATCTAGGTTCGTTTCTAATACTTAAAGTTCCAGAGACCGTATGAGATCGCGGCAAAAGCAAACTGCCCCCACCCTGGTCTCGAGCCCGCGATCCAAAATACGTCACGCTCTCGAGGTACAGAGCAGAGCAACCAACCGCGCCACGACAGCAGTTGATATAAATCTAGGTTCGTTTCTAATACTTAAAGTTCCAGAGACCGTATGAGATCGCGGCAAAAGCAAACTGCCCCCACCCTGGTCTCGAGCCCGCGATCCAAAATACGTCACGCTCTCGAGGTACAGAGCAGAGCAACCAACCGCGCCACGACAGCAGTTGATATAAATCTAGGTTCGTTTCTAATACTTAAAGTTCCAGAGACCGTATGAGATCGCGGCAAAAGCAAACTGCCCCCACCCTGGTCTCGAGCCCGCGATCCAAAATACGTCACGCTCTCGAGGTACAGAGCAGAGCAACCAACCGCGCCACGACAGCAGTTGATATAAATCTAGGTTCGTTTCTAATACTTAAAGTTCCAGAGACCGTATGAGATCGCGGCAAAAGCAAACTGCCCCCACCCTGGTCTCGAGCCCGCGATCCAAAATACGTCACGCTCTCGAGGTACAGAGCAGAGCAACCAACCGCGCCACGACAGCAGTTGTTATAAATCTAGGTTCGTTTCTAATACTTAAAGTTCCAGAGACCGTATGAGATCGCGGCAAAAGCAAACTGCCCCCACCCTGGTCTCGAGCCCGCGATCCAAAATACGTCACGCTCTCGAGGTACAGAGCAGAGCAACCAACCGCGCCACGACAGCAGTTGATATAAATCTAGGTTCGTTTCTAATACTTAAAGTTCCAGAGACCGTATGAGATCGCGGCAAAAGCAAACTGCCCCCACCCTGGTCTCGAGCCCGCGATCCAAAATACGTCACGCTCTCGAGGTACAGAGCAGAGCAACCAACCGCGCCACGACAGCAGTTGATATAAATCTAGGTTCGTTTCTAATACTTAAAGTTCCAGAGACCGTATGAGATCGCGGCAAAAGCAAACTGCCCCCACCCTGGTCTCGAGCCCGCGATCCAAAATACGTCACGCTCTCGAGGTACAGAGCAGAGCAACCAACCGCGCCACGACAGCAGTTGATATAAATCTAGGTTCGTTTCTAATACTTAAAGTTCCAGAGACCGTATGAGATCGCGGCAAAAGCAAACTGCCCCCACCCTGGTCTCGAGCCCGCGATCCAAAATACGTCACGCTCTCGAGGTACAGAGCAGAGCAACCAACCGCGCCACGACAGCAGTTGATATAAATCTAGGTTCGTTTCTAATACTTAAAGTTCCAGAGACCGTATGAGATCGCGGCAAAAGCAAACTGCCCCCACCCTGGTCTCGAGCCCGCGATCCAAAATACGTCACGCTCTCGAGGTACAGAGCAGAGCAACCAACCGCGCCACGACAGCAGTTGATATAAATCTAGGTTCGTTTCTAATACTTAAAGTTCCAGAGACCGTATGAGATCGCGGCAAAAGCAAACTGCCCCCACCCTGGTCTCGAGCCCGCGATCCAAAATACGTCACGCTCTCGAGGTACAGAGCAGAGCAACCAACCGCGCCACGACAGCAGTTGATATAAATCTAGGTTCGTTTCTAATACTTAAAGTTCCAGAGACCGTATGAGATCGCGGCAAAAGCAAACTGCCCCCACCCTGGTCTCGAGCCCGCGATCCAAAATACGTCACGCTCTCGAGGTACAGAGCAGAGCAACCAACCGCGCCACGACAGCAGTTGATATAAATCTAGGTTCGTTTCTAATACTTAAAGTTCCAGAGACCGTATGAGATCGCGGCAAAAGCAAACTGCCCCCACCCTGGTCTCGAGCCCGCGATCCAAAATACGTCACGCTCTCGAGGTACAGAGCAGAGCAACCAACCGCGCCACGACAGCAGTTGATATAAATCTAGGTTCGTTTCTAATACTTAAAGTTCCAGAGACCGTATGAGATCGCGGCAAAAGCAAACTGCCCCCACCCTGGTCTCGAGCCCGCGATCCAAAATACGTCACGCTCTCGAGGTACAGAGCAGAGCAACCAACCGCGCCACGACAGCAGTTGATATAAATCTAGGTTCGTTTCTAATACTTAAAGTTCCAGAGACCGTATGAGATCGCGGCAAAAGCAAACTGCCCCCACCCTGGTCTCGAGCCCGCGATCCAAAATACGTCACGCTCTCGAGGTACAGAGCAGAGCAACCAACCGCGCCACGACAGCAGTTGATATAAATCTAGGTTCGTTTCTAATACTTAAAGTTCCAGAGACCGTATGAGATCGCGGCAAAAGCAAACTGCCCCCACCCTGGTCTCGAGCCCGCGATCCAAAATACGTCACGCTCTCGAGGTACAGAGCAGAGCAACCAACCGCGCCACGACAGCAGTTGATATAAATCTAGGTTCGTTTCTAATACTTAAAGTTCCAGAGACCGTATGAGATCGCGGCAAAAGCAAACTGCCCCCACCCTGGTCTCGAGCCCGCGATCCAAAATACGTCACGCTCTCGAGGTACAGAGCAGAGCAACCAACCGCGCCACGACAGCAGTTGATATAAATCTAGGTTCGTTTCTAATACTTAAAGTTCCAGAGACCGTATGAGATCGCGGCAAAAGCAAACTGCCCCCACCCTGGTCTCGAGCCCGCGATCCAAAATACGTCACGCTCTCGAGGTACAGAGCAGAGCAACCAACCGCGCCACGACAGCAGTTGATATAAATCTAGGTTCGTTTCTAATACTTAAAGTTCCAGAGACCGTATGAGATCGCGGCAAAAGCAAACTGCCCCCACCCTGGTCTCGAGCCCGCGATCCAAAATACGTCACGCTCTCGAGGTACAGAGCAGAGCAACCAACCGCGCCACGACAGCAGTTGATATAAATCTAGGTTCGTTTCTAATACTTAAAGTTCCAGAGACCGTATGAGATCGCGGCAAAAGCAAACTGCCCCCACCCTGGTCTCGAGCCCGCGATCCAAAATACGTCACGCTCTCGAGGTACAGAGCAGAGCAACCAACCGCGCCACGACAGCAGTTGATATAAATCTAGGTTCGTTTCTAATACTTAAAGTTCCAGAGACCGTATGAGATCGCGGCAAAAGCAAACTGCCCCCACCCTGGTCTCGAGCCCGCGATCCAAAATACGTCACGCTCTCGAGGTACAGAGCAGAGCAACCAACCGCGCCACGACAGCAGTTGATATAAATCTAGGTTCGTTTCTAATACTTAAAGTTCCAGAGACCGTATGAGATCGCGGCAAAAGCAAACTGCCCCCACCCTGGTCTCGAGCCCGCGATCCAAAATACGTCACGCTCTCGAGGTACAGAGCAGAGCAACCAACCGCGCCACGACAGCAGTTGATATAAATCTAGGTTCGTTTCTAATACTTAAAGTTCCAGAGACCGTATGAGATCGCGGCAAAAGCAAACTGCCCCCACCCTGGTCTCGAGCCCGCGATCCAAAATACGTCACGCTCTCGAGGTACAGAGCAGAGCAACCAACCGCGCCACGACAGCAGTTGATATAAATCTAGGTTCGTTTCTAATACTTAAAGTTCCAGAGACCGTATAAGATCGCGGCAAAAGCAAACTGCCCCCACCCTGGTCTCGAGCCCGCGATCCAAAATACGTCACGCTCTCGAGGTACAGAGCAGAGCAACCAACCGCGCCACGACAGCAGTTGATATAAATCTAGGTTCGTTTCTAATACTTAAAGTTCCAGAGACCGTATGAGATCGCGGCAAAAGCAAACTGCCCCCACCCTGGTCTCGAGCCCGCGATCCAAAATACGTCACGCTCTCGAGGTACAGAGCAGAGCAACCAACCGCGCCACGACAGCAGTTGATATAAATCTAGGTTCGTTTCTAATACTTAAAGTTCCAGAGACCGTATAAGATCGCGGCAAAAGCAAACTGCCACCACCCTGGTCTCGAGCCCGCGATCCAAAATACGTCACGCTCTCGAGGTACAGAGCAGAGCAACCAACCGCGCCACGACAGCAGTTGATATAAATCTAGGTTCGTTTCTAATACTTAAAGTTCCAGAGACCGTATAAGATCGCGGCAAAAGCAAACTGCCCCCACCCTGGTCTCGAGCCCGCGATCCAAAATACGTCACGCTCTCGAGGTACAGAGCAGAGCAACCAACCGCGCCACGACAGCAGTTGATATAAATCTAGGTTCGTTTCTAATACTTAAAGTTCCATAGACCGTATGAGATCGCGGCAAAAGCAAACTGCCCCCACCGTGGTCTCGAGCCCGCGATCCAAAATACGTCACGCTCTCGAGGTACAGAGCAGAGCAACCAACCGCGCCACGACAGCAGTTGATATAAATCTAGGTTCGTTTCTAATACTTAAAGTTCCAGAGACCGTATAAGATCGCGGCAAAAGCAAACTGCCCCCACCCTGGTCTCGAGCCCGCGATCCAAAATACGTCACGCTCTCGAGGTACAGAGCAGAGCAACCAACCGCGCCACGACAGCAGTTGATATAAATCTAGGTTCGTTTCTAATACTTAAAGTTCCAGAGACCGTATGAGATCGCGGCAAAAGCAAACTGCCCCCACCCTGGTCTCGAGCCCGCGATCCAAAATACGTCACGCTCTCGAGGTACAGAGCAGAGCAACCAACCGCGCCACGACAGCAGTTGATATAAATCTAGGTTCGTTTCTAATACTTAAAGTTCCAGAGACCGTATAAGATCGCGGCAAAAGCAAACTGCCCCCACCCTGGTCTCGAGCCCGCGATCCAAAATACGTCACGCTCTCGAGGTACAGAGCAGAGCAACCAACCGCGCCACGACAGCAGTTGATATAAATCTAGGTTCGTTTCTAATACTTAAAGTTCCAGAGACCGTATAAGATCGCGGCAAAAGCAAACTGCCCCCACCCTGGTCTCGAGCCCGCGATCCAAAATACGTCACGCTCTCGAGGTACAGAGCAACCAACCGCGCCACGACAGCAGTTGATATAAATCTAGGTTCGTTTCTAATACTTAAAGTTCCAGAGACCGTATGAGATCGCGGCAAAAGCAAACTGCCCCCACCCTGGTCTCGAGCCCGCGATCCAAAATACGTCACGCTCTCGAGGTACAGAGCAACCAACCGCGCCACGACAGCAGTTGATATAAATCTAGGTTCGTTTCTAATACTTAAAGTTCCAGAGACCGTATGAGATCGCGGCAAAAGCAAACTGCCCCCACCCTGGTCTCGAGCCCGCGATCCAAAATACGTCACGCTCTCGAGGTACAGAGCAACCAACCGCGCCACGACAGCAGTTGATATAAATCTAGGCTCGTTTCTAATACTTAAAGTTCCAGAGACCGTATGAGATCGCGGCAAAAGCAAACTGCCCCCACCCTGGTCTCGAGCCCGCGATCCAAAATACGTCACGCTCTCGAGGTACAGAGCAACCAACCGCGCCACGACAGCAGTTGATATAAATCTAGGTTCGTTTCTAATACTTAAAGTTCCAGAGACCGTATGAGATCGCGGCAAAAGCAAACTGCCCCCACCCTGGTCTCGAGCCCGCGATCCAAAATACGTCACGCTCTCGAGGTACAGAGCAACCAACCGCGCCACGACAGCAGTTGATATAAATCTAGGTTCGTTTCTAATACTTAAAGTTCCAGAGACCGTATGAGATCGCGGCAAAAGCAAACTGCCCCCACCCTGGTCTCGAGCCCGCGATCCAAAATACGTCACGCTCTCGAGGTACAGAGCAACCAACCGCGCCACGACAGCAGTTGATATAAATCTAGGTTCGTTTCTAATACTTAAAGTTCCAGAGACCGTATGAGATCGCGGCAAAAGCAAACTGCCCCCACCCTGGTCTCGAGCCCGCGATCCAAAATACGTCACGCTCTCGAGGTACAGAGCAACCAACCGCGCCACGACAGCAGTTGATATAAATCTAGGTTCGTTTCTAATACTTAAAGTTCCAGAGACCGTATGAGATCGCGGCAAAAGCAAACTGCCCCCACCCTGGTCTCGAGCCCGCGATCCAAAATACGTCACGCTCTCGAGGTACAGAGCAACCAACCGCGCCACGACAGCAGTTGATATAAATCTAGGTTCGTTTCTAATACTTAAAGTTCCAGAGACCGTATGAGATCGCGGCAAAAGCAAACTGCCCCCACCCTGGTCTCGAGCCCGCGATCCAAAATACGTCACGCTCTCGAGGTACAGAGCAACCAACCGCGCCACGACAGCAGTTGATATAAATCTAGGTTCGTTTCTAATACTTAAAGTTCCAGAGACCGTATGAGATCGCGGCAAAAGCAAACTGCCCCCACCCTGGTCTCGAGCCCGCGATCCAAAATACGTCACGCTCTCGAGGTACAGAGCAACCAACCGCGCCACGACAGCAGTTGATATAAATCTAGGTTCGTTTCTAATACTTAAAGTTCCAGAGACCGTATAAGATCGCGGCAAAAGCAAACTGCCCCCACCCTGGTCTCGAGCCCGCGATCCAAAATACGTCACGCTCTCGAGGTACAGAGCAGAGCAACCAACCGCGCCACGACAGCAGTTGATATAAATCTAGGTTCGTTTCTAATACTTAAAGTTCCAGAGACCGTATGAGATCGCGGCAAAAGCAAACTGCCCCCACCCTGGTCTCGAGCCCGCGATCCAAAATACGTCACGCTCTCGAGGTACAGAGCAGAGCAACCAACCGCGCCACGACAGCAGTTGATAAAAATCTAGGTTCGTTTCTAATACTTAAAGTTCCAGAGACCGTATGAGATCGCGGCAAAAAGCAAACTGCCCCACCTGGTCTCGAGCCCGCGATCCAAAATACGTCACGCTCTCGAGGTACAGAGCAACCAACCGCGCCACGACAGCAGTTGATCTAAATCTATGTTCGTTTCTAATACTTAAAGTTCCAGAGACCGTATGAGATCGCGGCAAAAGCAAACTGCCCCCACCCTGGTCTCGAGCCCGCGATCCAAAATACGTCACGCTCTCGAGGTACAGAGCAACCAACCGCGCCACGACAGCAGTTGATATAAATCTAGGTTCGTTTCTAATACTTAAAGTTCCAGAGACCGTATGAGATCGCGGCAAAAGCAAACTGCCCCCACCCTGGTCTCGAGCCCGCGATCCAAAATACGTCACGCTCTCGAGGTACAGAGCAACCAACCGCGCCACGACAGCAGTTGATATAAATCTAGGTTCGTTTCTAATACTTAAAGTTCCAGAGACCGTATGAGATCGCGGCAAAAGCAAACTGCCCCCACCCTGGTCTCGAGCCCGCGATCCAAAATACGTCACGCTCTCGAGGTACAGAGCAGAGCAACTAACCGCGCCACGACAGCAGTTGATATAAATCTAGGTTCGTTTCTAATACTTAAAGTTCCAGAGACCGTATGAGATCGCGGCAAAAGCAAACTGCCCCCACCCTGGTCTCGAGCCCGCGATCCAAAATACGTCACGCTCTCGAGGTACAGAGCAGAGCAACCAACCGCGCCACGACAGCAGTTGATATAAATCTAGCTTCGTTTCTAATACTTAAAGTTCCAGAGACCGTATGAGATCGCGGCAAAAGCAAACTGCCCCCACCCTGGTCTCGAGCCCGCGATCCAAAATACGTCACGCTCTCGAGGTACAGAGCAGAGCAACCAACCGCGCCACGACAGCAGTTGATATAAATCTAGCTTCGTTTCTAATACTTAAAGTTCCAGAGACCGTATGAGATCGCGGCAAAAGCAAACTGCCCCCACCCTGGTCTCGAGCCCGCGATCCAAAATACGTCACGCTCTCGAGGTACAGAGCAACCAACCGCGCCACGACAGCAGTTGATATAAATCTAGGTTCGTTTCTAATACTTAAAGTTCCAGAGACCGTATGAGATCGCGGCAAAAGCAAACTGCCCCCACCCTGGTCTCGAGCCCGCGATCCAAAATACGTCACGCTCTCGAGGTACAGAGCAACCAACCGCGCCACGACAGCAGTTGATATAAATCTAGGTTCGTTTCTAATACTTAAAGTTCCAGAGACCGTATGAGATCGCGGCAAAAGCAAACTGCCCCCACCCTGGTCTCGAGCCCGCGATCCAAAATACGTCACGCTCTCGAGGTACAGAGCAACCAACCGCGCCACGACAGCAGTTGATATAAATCTAGGTTCGTTTCTAATACTTAAAGTTCCAGAGACCGTATAAGATCGCGGCAAAAGCAAACTGCCCCCACCCTGGTCTCGAGCCCGCGATCCAAAATACGTCACGCTCTCGAGGTACAGAGCAACCAACCGCGCCACGACAGCAGTTGATATAAATCTAGGTTCGTTTCTAATACTTAAAGTTCCAGAGACCGTATGAGATCGCGGCAAAAGCAAACTGCCCCCACCCTGGTCTCGAGAACGCGATCCAAAATACGTCACGCTCTCGAGGTACAGAGCAACCAACCGCGCCACGACAGCAGTTGATATAAATCTAGGTTCGTTTCTAATACTTAAAGTTCCAGAGACCGTATGAGATCGCGGCAAAAGCAAACTGCCCCCACCCTGGTCTCGAGCCCGCGATCCAAAATACGTCACGCTCTCGAGGTACAGAGCAACCAACCGCGCCACGACAGCAGTTGATATCAATCTAGGTTCGTTTCTAATACTTAAAGTTCCAGAGACCGTATGAGATCGCGGCAAAAGCAAACTGCCCCCACCCTGGTCTCGAGCCCGCGATCCAAAATACGTCACGCTCTCGAGGTACAGAGCAACCAACCGCGCCACGACAGCAGTTGATATAAATCTAGCTTCGTTTCTAATACTTAAAGTTCCAGAGACCGTATAAGATCGCGGCAAAAGCAAACTGCCCCCACCCTGGTCTCGAGCCCGCGATCCAAAATACGTCACGCTCTCGAGGTACAGAGCAACCAACCGCGCCACGACAGCAGTTGATATAAATCTAGGTTCGTTTCTAATACTTAAAGTTCCAGAGACCGTATGAGATCGCGGCAAAAGCAAACTGCCCCCACCCTGGTCTCGAGAACGCGATCCAAAATACGTCACGCTCTCGAGGTACAGAGCAACCAACCGCGCCACGACAGCAGTTGATATAAATCTAGGTTCGTTTCTAATACTTAAAGTTCCAGAGACCGTATAAGATCGCGGCAAAAGCAAACTGCCCCCACCCTGGTCTCGAGCCCGCGATCCAAAATACGTCACGCTCTCGAGGTACAGAGCAACCAACCGCGCCACGACAGCAGTTGATATAAATCTAGGTTCGTTTCTAATACTTAAAGTTCCAGAGACCGTATAAGATCGCGGCAAAAGCAAACTGCCCCCACCCTGGTCTCGAGCCCGCGATCCAAAATACGTCACGCTCTCGAGGTACAGAGCAACCAACCGCGCCACGACAGCAGTTGATATAAATCTAGGTTCGTTTCTAATACTTAAAGTTCCAGAGACCGTATGAGATCGCGGCAAAAGCAAACTGCCCCCACCCTGGTCTCGAGCCCGCGATCCAAAATACGTCACGCTCTCGAGGTACAGAGCAACCAACCGCGCCACGACAGCAGTTGATATAAATCTAGGTTCGTTTCTAATACTTAAAGTTCCAGAGACCATATGAGATCGCGGCAAAAGCAAACTGCCCCCACCCTGGTCTCGAGCCCGCGATCCAAAATACGTCACGCTCTCGAGGTACAGAGCAACCAACCGCGCCACGACAGCAGTTGATATAAATCTAGGCTCGTTTCTAATACTTAAAGTTCCAGAGACCGTATAAGATCGCGGCAAAAGCAAACTGCCCCCACCCTGGTCTCGAGCCCGCGATCCAAAATACGTCACGCTCTCGAGGTACAGAGCAACCAACCGCGCCACGACAGCAGTTGATATAAATCTAGGTTCGTTTCTAATACTTAAAGTTCCAGAGACCGTATGAGATCGCGGCAAAAGCAAACTGCCCCCACCCTGGTCTCGAGCCCGCGATCCAAAATACGTCACGCTCTCGAGGTACAGAGCAACCAACCGCGCCACGACAGCAGTTGATATAAATCTAGGTTCGTTTCTAATACTTAAAGTTCCAGAGACCGTATGAGATCGCGGCAAAAGCAAACTGCCCCCACCCTGGTCTCGAGCCCGCGATCCAAAATACGTCACGCTCTCGAGGTACAGAGCAACCAACCGCGCCACGACAGCAGTTGATATAAATCTAGGTTCGTTTCTAATACTTAAAGTTCCAGAGACCGTATGAGATCGCGGCAAAAGCAAACTGCCCCCACCCTGGTCTCGAGCCCGCGATCCAAAATACGTCACGCTCTCGAGGTACAGAGCAACCAACCGCGCCACGACAGCAGTTGATATCAATCTAGGTTCGTTTCTAATACTTAAAGTTCCAGAGACCGTATAAGATCGCGGCAAAAGCAAACTGCCCCCACCCTGGTCTCGAGCCCGCGATCCAAAATACGTCACGCTCTCGAGGTACAGAGCAACCAACCGCGCCACGACAGCAGTTGATATCAATCTAGGCTCGTATCTAATACTTAAAGTTCCAGAGACCGTATGAGATCGCGGCAAAAGCAAACTGCCCCCACCCTGGTCTCGAGCCCGCGATCCAAAATACGTCACGCTCTCGAGGTACAGAGCAACCAACCGCGCCACGACAGCAGTTGATATAAATCTAGGTTCGTTTCTAATACTTAAAGTTCCAGAGACCGTATGAGATCGCGGCAAAAGCAAACTGCCCCCACCCTGGTCTCGAGCCCGCGATCCAAAATACGTCACGCTCTCGAGGTACAGAGCAACCAACCGCGCCACGACAGCAGTTGATATAAATCTAGGTTCGTTTCTAATACTTAAAGTTCCAGAGACCGTATGAGATCGCGGCAAAAGCAAACTGCCCCCACCCTGGTCTCGAGCCCGCGATCCAAAATACGTCACGCTCTCGAGGTACAGAGCAACCAACCGCGCCACGACAGCAGTTGATATAAATCTAGGTTCGTTTCTAATACTTAAAGTTCCAGAGACCGTATGAGATCGCGGCAAAAGCAAACTGCCCCCACCCTGGTCTCGAGCCCGCGATCCAAAATACGTCACGCTCTCGAGGTACAGAGCAACCAACCGCGCCACGACAGCAGTTGATATAAATCTAGGTTCGTTTCTAATACTTAAAGTTCCAGAGACCGTATGAGATCGCGGCAAAAGCAAACTGCCCCCACCCTGGTCTCGAGCCCGCGATCCAAAATACGTCACGCTCTCGAGGTACAGAGCAACCAACCGCGCCACGACAGCAGTTGATATAAATCTAGCTTCGTTTCTAATACTTAAAGTTCCAGAGACCGTATGAGATCGCGGCAAAAGCAAACTGCCCCCACCCTGGTCTCGAGCCCGCGATCCAAAATACGTCACGCTCTCGAGGTACAGAGCAACCAACCGCGCCACGACAGCAGTTGATATAAATCTAGGCTCGTTTCTAATACTTAAAGTTCCAGAGACCGTATGAGATCGCGGCAAAAGCAAACTGCCCCCACCCTGGTCTCGAGCCCGCGATCCAAAATACGTCACGCTCTCGAGGTACAGAGCAACCAACCGCGCCACGACAGCAGTTGATATAAATCTAGGTTCGTTTCTAATACTTAAAGTTCCAGAGACCGTATGAGATCGCGGCAAAAGCAAACTGCCCCCACCCTGGTCTCGAGCCCGCGATCCAAAATACGTCACGCTCTCGAGGTACAGAGCAACCAACCGCGCCACGACAGCAGTTGATATAAATCTAGGCTCGTTTCTAATACTTAAAGTTCCAGAGACCGTATGAGATCGCGGCAAAAGCAAACTGCCCCCACCCTGGTCTCGAGCCCGCGATCCAAAATACGTCACGCTCTCGAGGTACAGAGCAACCAACCGCGCCACGACAGCAGTTGATATAAATCTAGGTTCGTTTCTAATACTTAAAGTTCCAGAGACCGTATGAGATCGCGGCAAAAGCAAACTGCCCCCACCCTGGTCTCGAGCCCGCGATCCAAAATACGTCACGCTCTCGAGGTACAGAGCAACCAACCGCGCCACGACAGCAGTTGATATAAATCTAGGTTCGTTTCTAATACTTAAAGTTCCAGAGACCGTATCAGATCGCGGCAAAAGCAAACTGCCCCCACCCTGGTCTCGAGCCCGCGATCCAAAATACGTCACGCTCTCGAGGTACAGAGCAGAGCAACCAACCGCGCCACGACAGCAGTTGATATAAATCTAGGCTCGTTTCTAATACTTAAAGTTCCAGAGACCGTATGAGATCGCGGCAAAAGCAAACTGCCCCCACCCTGGTCTCGAGCCCGCGATGCAAAATACGTCACGCTCTCGAGGTACAGAGCAACCAACCGCGCCACGACAGCAGTTGATATAAATCTAGGCTCGTTTCTAATACTTAAAGTTCCAGAGACCGTATGAGATCGCGGCAAAAGCAAACTGCCCCCACCCTGGTCTCGAGCCCGCGATCCAAAATACGTCACGCTCTCGAGGTACAGAGCAACCAACCGCGCCACGACAGCAGTTGATATAAATCTAGGCTCGTTTCTAATACTTAAAGTTCCAGAGACCGTATGAGATCGCGGCAAAAGCAAACTGCCCCCACCCTGGTCTCGAGCCCGCGATGCAAAATACGTCACGCTCTCGAGGTACAGAGCAACCAACCGCGCCACGACAGCAGTTGATATAAATCTAGGCTCGTTTCTAATACTTAAAGTTCCAGAGACCGTATGAGATCGCGGCAAAAGCAAACTGCCCCCACCCTGGTCTCGAGCCCGCGATCCAAAATACGTCACGCTCTCGAGGTACAGAGCAACCAACCGCGCCACGACAGCAGTTGATATAAATCTAGGCTCGTTTCTAATACTTAAAGTTCCAGAGACCGTATGAGATCGCGGCAAAAGCAAACTGCCCCCACCCTGGTCTCGAGCCCGCGATCCAAAATACGTCACGCTCTCGAGGTACAGAGCAACCAACCGCGCCACGACAGCAGTTGATATAAATCTAGGCTCGTTTCTAATACTTAAAGTTCCAGAGACCGTATCAGATCGCGGCAAAAGCAAACTGCCCCCACCCTGGTCTCGAGCCCGCGATCCAAAATACGTCACGCTCTCGAGGTACAGAGCAACCAACCGCGCCACGACAGCAGTTGATATAAATCTAGGCTCGTTTCTAATACTTAAAGTTCCAGAGACCGTATCAGATCGCGGCAAAAGCAAACTGCCCCCACCCTGGTCTCGAGCCCGCGATCCAAAATACGTCACGCTCTCGAGGTACAGAGCAACCAACCGCGCCACGACAGCAGTTGATATAAATCTAGGCTCGTTTCTAATACTTAAAGTTCCAGAGACCGTATGAGATCGCGGCAAAAGCAAACTGCCCCCACCCTGGTCTCGAGCCCGCGATCCAAAATACGTCACGCTCTCGAGGTACAGAGCAACCAACCGCGCCACGACAGCAGTTGATATAAATCTAGGCTCGTTTCTAATACTTAAAGTTCCAGAGACCGTATGAGATCGCGGCAAAAGCAAACTGCCCCCACCCTGGTCTCGAGCCCGCGATCCAAAATACGTCACGCTCTCGAGGTACAGAGCAACCAACCGCGCCACGACAGCAGTTGATATAAATCTAGGCTCGTTTCTAATACTTAAAGTTCCAGAGACCGTATCAGATCGCGGCAAAAGCAAACTGCCCCCACCCTGGTCTCGAGAACGCGATCCAAAATACGTCACGCTCTCGAGGTACAGAGCAACCAACCGCGCCACGACAGCAGTTGATATAAATCTAGGCTCGTTTCTAATACTTAAAGTTCCAGAGACCGTATCAGATCGCGGCAAAAGCAAACTGCCCCCACCCTGGTCTCGAGCCCGCGATCCAAAATACGTCACGCTCTCGAGGTACAGAGCAACCAACCGCGCCTCGACAGCAGTTGATATAAATCTAGGCTCGTTTCTAATACTTAAAGTTCCAGAGACCGTATCAGATCGCGGCAAAAGCAAACTGCCCCCACCCTGGTCTCGAGCCCGCGATCCAAAATACGTCACGCTCTCGAGGTACAGAGCAACCAACCGCGCCACGACAGCAGTTGATATAAATCTAGGCTCGTTTCTAATACTTAAAGTTCCAGAGACCGTATCAGATCGCGGCAAAAGCAAACTGCCCCCACCCTGGTCTCGAGCCCGCGATCCAAAATACGTCACGCTCTCGAGGTACAGAGCAACCAACCGCGCCACGACAGCAGTTGATATAAATCTAGGCTCGTTTCTAATACTTAAAGTTCCAGAGACCGTATCAGATCGCGGCAAAAGCAAACTGCCCCACCCTGGTCTCGAGCCCGCGATCCAAAATACGTCACGCTCTCGAGGTACAGAGCAACCAACCGCGCCACGACAGCAGTTGATATAAATCTAGGCTCGTTTCTAATACTTAAAGTTCCAGAGACCGTATCAGATCGCGGCAAAAGCAAACTGCCCCCACCCTGGTCTCGAGCCCGCGATCCAAAATACGTCACGCTCTCGAGGTACAGAGCAACCAACCGCGCCACGACAGCAGTTGATATAAATCTAGGCTCGTTTCTAATACTTAAAGTTCCAGAGACCGTATGAGATCGCGGCAAAAGCAAACTGCCCCCACCCTGGTCTCGAGCCCGCGATCCAAAATACGTCACGCTCTCGAGGTACAGAGCAACCAACCGCGCCACGACAGCAGTTGATATAAATCTAGGCTCGTTTCTAATACTTAAAGTTCCAGAGACCGTATGAGATCGCGGCAAAAGCAAACTGCCCCCACCCTGGTCTCGAGCCCGCGATGCAAAATACGTCACGCTCTCGAGGTACAGAGCAACCAACCGCGCCACGACAGCAGTTGATATAAATCTAGGCTCGTTTCTAATACTTAAAGTTCCAGAGACCGTATGAGATCGCGGCAAAAGCAAACTGCCCCCACCCTGGTCTCGAGCCCGCGATCCAAAATACGTCACGCTCTCGAGGTACAGAGCAACCAACCGCGCCACGACAGCAGTTGATATAAATCTAGGCTCGTTTCTAATACTTAAAGTTCCAGAGACCGTATGAGATCGCGGCAAAAGCAAACTGCCCCCACCCTGGTCTCGAGCCCGCGATCCAAAATACGTCACGCTCTCGAGGTACAGAGCAACCAACCGCGCCACGACAGCAGTTGATATAAATCTAGGCTCGTTTCTAATACTTAAAGTTCCAGAGACCGTATCAGATCGCGGCAAAAGCAAACTGCCCCCACCCTGGTCTCGAGCCCGCGATCCAAAATACGTCACGCTCTCGAGGTACAGAGCAACCAACCGCGCCACGACAGCAGTTGATATAAATCTAGGCTCGTTTCTAATACTTAAAGTTCCAGAGACCGTATGAGATCGCGGCAAAAGCAAACTGCCCCCACCCTGGTCTCGAGCCCGCGATCCAAAATACGTCACGCTCTCGAGGTACAGAGCAACCAACCGCGCCACGACAGCAGTTGATATAAATCTAGGCTCGTTTCTAATACTTAAAGTTCCAGAGACCGTATCAGATCGCGGCAAAAGCAAACTGCCCCCACCCTGGTCTCGAGCCCGCGATCCAAAATACGTCACGCTCTCGAGGTACAGAGCAACCAACCGCGCCACGACAGCAGTTGATATAAATCTAGGCTCGTTTCTAATACTTAAAGTTCCAGAGACCGTATGAGATCGCGGCAAAAGCAAACTGCCCCACCCTGGTCTCGAGCCCGCGATCCAAAATACGTCACGCTCTCGAGGTACAGAGCAACCAACCGCGCCACGACAGCAGTTGATATAAATCTAGGCTCGTTTCTAATACTTAAAGTTCCAGAGACCGTATGAGATCGCGGCAAAAGCAAACTGCCCCCACCCTGGTCTCGAGCCCGCGATCCAAAATACGTCACGCTCTCGAGGTACAGAGCAACCAACCGCGCCACGACAGCAGTTGATATAAATCTAGGCTCGTTTCTAATACTTAAAGTTCCAGAGACCGTATCAGATCGCGGCAAAAGCAAACTGCCCCCACCCTGGTCTCGAGCCCGCGATCCAAAATACGTCACGCTCTCGAGGTACAGAGCAACCAACCGCGCCACGACAGCAGTTGATATAAATCTAGGCTCGTTTCTAATACTTAAAGTTCCAGAGACCGTATCAGATCGCGGCAAAAGCAAACTGCCCCCACCCTGGTCTCGAGCCCGCGATCCAAAATACGTCACGCTCTCGAGGTACAGAGCAACCAACCGCGCCACGACAGCAGTTGATATAAATCTAGGCTCGTTTCTAATACTTAAAGTTCCAGAGACCGTATGAGATCGCGGCAAAAGCAAACTGCCCCCACCCTGGTCTCGAGCCCGCGATCCAAAATACGTCACGCTCTCGAGGTACAGAGCAACCAACCGCGCCACGACAGCAGTTGATATAAATCTAGGTTCGTTTCTAATACTTAAAGTTCCAGAGACCGTATGAGATCGCGGCAAAAGCAAACTGCCCACACCCTGGTCTCGAGCCCGCGATCCAAAATACGTCACGCTCTCGAGGTACAGAGCAACCAACCGCGCCACGACAGCAGTTGATATAAATCTAGGCTCGTTTCTAATACTTAAAGTTCCAGAGACCGTATGAGATCGCGGCAAAAGCAAACTGCCCCCACCCTGGTCTCGAGCCCGCGATCCAAAATACGTCACGCTCTCGAGGTACAGAGCAACCAACCGCGCCACGACAGCAGTTGATATAAATCTAGGTTCGTTTCTAATACTTAAAGTTCCAGAGATCGTATGAGATCGCGGCAAAAGCAAACTGCCCCCACCCTGGTCTCGAGCCCGCGATCCAAAATACGTCACGCTCTCGAGGTACAGAGCAACCAACCGCGCCACGACAGCAGTTGATATAAATCTAGGCTCGTTTCTAATACTTAAAGTTCCAGAGACCGTATGAGATCGCGGCAAAAGCAAACTGCCCCCACCCTGGTCTCGAGCCCGCGATCCAAAATACGTCACGCTCTCGAGGTACAGAGCAACCAACCGCGCCACGACAGCAGTTGATATAAATCTAGGCTCGTTTCTAATACTTAAAGTTCCAGAGACCGTATGAGATCGCGGCAAAAGCAAACTGCCCCCACCCTGGTCTCGAGCCCGCGATCCAAAATACGTCACGCTCTCGAGGTACAGAGCAACCAACCGCGCCACGACAGCAGTTGATATAAATCTAGGCTCGTTTCTAATACTTAAAGTTCCAGAGACCGTATGAGATCGCGGCAAAAGCAAACTGCCCCCACCCTGGTCTCGAGCCCGCGATCCAAAATACGTCACGCTCTCGAGGTACAGAGCAACCAACCGCGCCACGACAGCAGTTGATATAAATCTAGGCTCGTTTCTAATACTTAAAGTTCCAGAGACCGTATGAGATCGCGGCAAAAGCAAACTGCCCCCACCCTGGTCTCGAGCCCGCGATCCAAAATACGTCACGCTCTCGAGGTACAGAGCAACCAACCGCGCCACGACAGCAGTTGATATAAATCTAGGCTCGTTTCTAATACTTAAAGTTCCAGAGACCGTATCAGATCGCGGCAAAAGCAAACTGCCCCCACCCTGGTCTCGAGCCCGCGATCCAAAATACGTCACGCTCTCGAGGTACAGAGCAACCAACCGCGCCACGACAGCAGTTGATACAAATCTAGGCTCGTTTCTAATACTTAAAGTTCCAGAGACCGTATCAGATCGCGGCAAAAGCAAACTGCCCCCACCCTGGTCTCGAGCCCGCGATCCAAAATACGTCACGCTCTCGAGGTACAGAGCAACCAACCGCGCCACGACAGCAGTTGATATAAATCTAGGCTCGTTTCTAATACTTAAAGTTCCAGAGACCGTATCAGATCGCGGCAAAAGCAAACTGCCCCCACCCTGGTCTCGAGCCCGCGATCCAAAATACGTCACGCTCTCGAGGTACAGAGCAACCAACCGCGCCACGACAGCAGTTGATATAAATCTAGGCTCGTTTCTAATACTTAAAGTTCCAGAGACCGTATCAGATCGCGGCAAAAGCAAACTGCCCCCACCCTGGTCTCGAGCCCGCGATCCAAAATACGTCACGCTCTCGAGGTGCAGAGCAACCAACCGCGCCACGACAGCAGTTGATATAAATCTAGGCTCGTTTCTAATACTTAAAGTTCCAGAGACCGTATGAGATCGCGGCAAAAGCAAACTGCCCCCACCCTGGTCTCGAGCCCGCGATCCAAAATACGTCACGCTCTCGAGGTACAGAGCAACCAACCGCGCCACGACAGCAGTTGATATAAATCTAGGCTCGTTTCTAATACTTAAAGTTCCAGAGACCGTATGAGATCGCGGCAAAAGCAAACTGCCCCCACCCTGGTCTCGAGCCCGCGATCCAAAATACGTCACGCTCTCGAGGTACAGAGCAACCAACCGCGCCACGACAGCAGTTGATATAAATCTAGGCTCGTTTCTAATACTTAAAGTTCCAGAGACCGTATGAGATCGCGGCAAAAGCAAACTGCCCCCACCCTGGTCTCGAGCCCGCGATCCAAAAGACGTCACGCTCTCGAGGTACAGAGCAACCAACCGCGCCACGACAGCAGTTGATATAAATCTAGGCTCGTTTCTAATACTTAAAGTTCCAGAGACCGTATCAGATCGCGGCAAAAGCAAACTGCCCCCACCCTGGTCTCGAGCCCGCGATCCAAAATACGTCACGCTCTCGAGGTACAGAGCAACCAACCGCGCCACGACAGCAGTTGATATAAATCTAGGCTCGTTTCTAATACTTAAAGTTCCAGAGACCGTATCAGATCGCGGCAAAAGCAAACTGCCCCCACCCTGGTCTCGAGCCCGCGATCCAAAATACGTCACGCTCTCGAGGTACAGAGCAACCAACCGCGCCACGACAGCAGTTGATATAAATCTAGGCTCGTTTCTAATACTTAAAGTTCCAGAGACCGTATCAGATCGCGGCAAAAGCAAACTGCCCCCACCCTGGTCTCGAGCCCGCGATCCAAAATACGTCACGCTCTCGAGGTACAGAGCAACCAACCGCGCCACGACAGCAGTTGATATAAATCTAGGCTCGTTTCTAATACTTAAAGTTCCAGAGACCGTATCAGATCGCGGCAAAAGCAAACTGCCCCCACCCTGGTCTCGAGCCCGCGATCCAAAATACGTCACGCTCTCGAGGTACAGAGCAACCAACCGCGCCACGACAGCAGTTGATATAAATCTAGGCTCGTTTCTAATACTTAAAGTTCCAGAGACCGTATCAGATCGCGGCAAAAGCAAACTGCCCCCACCCTGGTCTCGAGCCCGCGATCCAAAATACGTCACGCTCTCGAGGTACAGAGCAACCAACCGCGCCACGACAGCAGTTGATATAAATCTAGGCTCGTTTCTAATACTTAAAGTTCCAGAGACCGTATAAGATCGCGGCAAAAGCAAACTGCCCCCACCCTGGTCTCGAGCCCGCGATCCAAAATACGTCACGCTCTCGAGGTACAGAGCAACCAACCGCGCCACGACAGCAGTTGATATAAATCTAGGCTCGTTTCTAATACTTAAAGTTCCAGAGACCGTATCAGATCGCGGCAAAAGCAAACTGCCCCCACCCTGGTCTCGAGCCCGCGATCCAAAATACGTCACGCTCTCGAGGTACAGAGCAACCAACCGCGCCACGACAGCAGTTGATATAAATCTAGGCTCGTTTCTAATACTTAAAGTTCCAGAGACCGTATGAGATCGCGGCAAAAGCAAACTGCCCCCACCCTGGTCTCGAGCCCGCGATCCAAAATACGTCACGCTCTCGAGGTACAGAGCAACCAACCGCGCCACGACAGCAGTTGATATAAATCTAGGCTCGTTTCTAATACTTAAAGTTCCAGAGACCGTATCAGATCGCGGCAAAAGCAAAATGCCCCCACCCTGGTCTCGAGCCCGCGATCCAAAATACGTCACGCTCTCGAGGTACAGAGCAACCAACCGCGCCACGACAGCAGTTGATATAAATCTAGGCTCGTTTCTAATACTTAAAGTTCCAGAGACCGTATCAGATCGCGGCAAAAGCAAAATGCCCCCACCATGGTCTCGAGCCCGCGATCCAAAATACGTCACGCTCTCGAGGTACAGAGCAACCAACCGCGCCACGACAGCAGTTGATATAAATCTAGGTTCGTTTCTAATACTTAAAGTTCCAGAGACCGTATAAGATCGCGGCAAAAGCAAACTGCCCCCACCCTGGTCTCGAGCCCGCGATCCAAAATACGTCACGCTCTCGAGGTACAGAGCAACCAACCGCGCCACGACAGCAGTTGATATAAATCTAGGTTCGTTTCTAATACTTAAAGTTCCAGAGACCGTATAAGATCGCGGCAAAAGCAAACTGCCCCCACCCTGGTCTCGAGCCCGCGATCCAAAATACGTCACGCTCTCGAGGTACAGAGCAACCAACCGCACCACGACAGAGTTGATATAAATCTAGGTTCGTTTCTAATACTTAAAGTTCCAGAGACCGTATGAGATCGCGGCAAAAGCAAACTGCCCCCACCCTGGTCTCGAGCCCGCGATCCAAAATACGTCACGCTCTCGAGGTACAGAGCAACCAACCGCGCCACGACAGCAGTTGATCTAAATCTAGGTTCGTTTCTAATACTTAAAGTTCCAGAGACCGTATCAGATCGCGGCAAAAGGAAACTGCCCCCACCCTGGTCTCAAGCCCGCGATCCAAAATACGTCACGCTCTCGAGGTACAGAGCAACCAACCGCGCCACGACAGCAGTTGATATAAATCTAGGCTCGTTTCTAATACTTAAAGTTCCAGAGACCGTATGAGATCGCGGCAAAAGCAAACTGCCCCCACCCTGGTCTCGAGCCCGCGATCCAAAATACGTCACGCTCTCGAGGTACAGAGCAACCAACCGCGCCACGACAGCAGTTGATATAAATCTAGGCTCGTTTCTAATACTTAAAGTTCCAGAGACCGTATCAGATCGCGGCAAAAGCAAACTGCCCCCACCCTGGTCTCGAGCCCGCGATCCAAAATACGTCACGCTCTCGAGGTACAGAGCAACCAACCGCGTTACGACAGCAGTTGATATAAATCTAGGCTCGTTTCTAATACTTAAAGTTCCAGAGACCGTATAAGATCGCGGCAAAAGCAAAATGCCCCCACCATGGTCTCGAGCCCGCGATCCAAAATACGTCACGCTCTCGAGGTACAGAGCAACCAACCGCGCCACGACAGCAGTTGATATAAATCTAGGTTCGTTTCTAATACTTAAAGTTCCAGAGACCGTATAAGATCGCGGCAAAAGGAAACTGCCCCCACCCTGGTCTCGAGCCCGCGATCCAAAATACGTCACGCTCTCGAGGTACAGAGCAACCAACCGCGCCACGACAGCAGTTGATATAAATCTAGGCTCGTTTCTAATACTTAAAGTTCCAGAGACCGTATGAGATCGCGGCAAAAGCAAACTGCCCCCACCCTGGTCTCGAGCCCGCGATCCAAAATACGTCACGCTCTCGAGGTACAGAGCAACCAACCGCGCCACGACAGCAGTTGATATAAATCTAGGCTCGTTTCTAATACTTAAAGTTCCAGAGACCGTATCAGATCGCGGCAAAAGCAAAATGCCCCCACCCTGGTCTCGAGCCCGCGATCCAAAATACGTCACGCTCTCGAGGTACAGAGCAACCAACCGCGCCACGACAGCAGTTGATATAAATCTAGGCTCGTTTCTAATACTTAAAGTTCCAGAGACCGTATAAGATCGCGGCAAAAGCAAAATGCCCCCACCATGGTCTCGAGCCCGCGATCCAAAATACGTCACGCTCTCGAGGTACAGAGCAACCAACCGCGCCACGACAGCAGTTGATATAAATCTATGTTCGTTTCTAATACTTAAAGTTCCAGAGACCGTATCAGATCGCGGCAAAAGGAAACTGCCCCCACCCTGGTCTCGAGCCCGCGATCCAAAATACGTCACGCTCTCGAGGTACAGAGCAACCAACCGCGCCACGACAGCAGTTGATATAAATCTAGGCTCGTTTCTAATACTTAAAGTTCCAGAGACCGTATAAGATCGCGGCAAAAGCAAACTGCCCCCACCCTGGTCTCGAGCCCGCGATCCAAAATACGTCACGCTCTCGAGGTACAGAGCAACCAACCGCGCCACGACAGCAGTTGATATAAATCTAGGCTCGTTTCTAATACTTAAAGTTCCAGAGACCGTATCAGATCGCGGCAAAAGCAAACTGCCCCCACCCTGGTCTCGAGCCCGCGATCCAAAATACGTCACGCTCTCGAGGTACAGAGCAACCAACCGCGCCACGACAGCAGTTGATATAAATCTAGGCTCGTTTCTAATACTTAAAGTTCCAGAGACCGTATAAGATCGCGGCAAAAGCAAAATGCCCCCACCATGGTCTCGAGCCCGCGATCCAAAATACGTCACGCTCTCGAGGTACAGAGCAACCAACCGCGCCACGACAGCAGTTGATATAAATCTAGGTTCGTTTCTAATACTTAAAGTTCCAGAGACCGTATAAGATCGCGGCAAAAGGAAACTGCCCCCACCCTGGTCTCGAGCCCGCGATCCAAAATACGTCACGCTCTCGAGGTACAGAGCAACCAACCGCGCCACGACAGCAGTTGATATAAATCTAGGTTCGTTTCTAATACTTAAAGTTCCAGAGACCGTATAAGATCGCGGCAAAAGCAAACTGCCCCCACCCTGGTCTCGAGCCCGCGATCCAAAATACGTCACGCTCTCGAGGTACAGAGCAACCAACCGCACCACGACAGCAGTTGATATAAATCTAGGTTCGTTTCTAATACTTAAAGTTCCAGAGACCGTATGAGATCGCGGCAAAAGCAAACTGCCCCCACCCTGGTCTCGAGCCCGCGATCCAAAATACGTCACGCTCTCGAGGTACAGAGCAACCAACCGCGCCACGACAGCAGTTGATATAAATCTAGGTTCGTTTCTAATACTTAAAGTTCCAGAGACCGTATGAGATCGCGGCAAAAGGAAACTGCCCCCACCCTGGTCTCCAGCCCGCGATCCAAAATACGTCACGCTCTCGAGGTACAGAGCAACCAACCGCGCCACGACAGCAGTTGATATAAATCTAGGCTCGTTTCTAATACTTAAAGTTCCAGAGACCGTATGAGATCGCGGCAAAAGCAAACTGCCCCCACCCTGGTCTCGAGCCCGCGATCCAAAATACGTCACGCTCTCGAGGTACAGAGCAACCAACCGCGCCACGACAGCAGTTGATATAAATCTAGGCTCGTTTCTAATACTTAAAGTTCCAGAGACCGTATCAGATCGCGGCAAAAGCAAACTGCCCCCACCCTGGTCTCGAGCCCGCGATCCAAAATACGTCACGCTCTCGAGGTACAGAGCAACCAACCGCGCCACGACAGCAGTTGATATAAATCTAGGCTCGTTTCTAATACTTAAAGTTCCAGAGACCGTATGAGATCGCGGCAAAAGCAAACTGCCCCCACCCTGGTCTCGAGCCCGCGATCCAAAATACGTCACGCTCTCGAGGTACAGAGCAACCAACCGCGCCACGACAGCAGTTGATATAAATCTAGGTTCGTTTCTAATACTTAAAGTTCCAGAGACCGTATCAGATCGCGGCAAAAGCAAACTGCCCCCACCCTGGTCTCGAGCCCGCGATCCAAAATACGTCACGCTCTCGAGGTACAGAGCAACCAACCGCGCCACGACAGCAGTTGATATAAATCTAGCTTCGTTTCTAATACTTAAAGTTCCAGAGACCGTATAAGATCGAAGGCAAAAGCAAACTGCCCCCACCCTGGTCTCGAGCCCGCGATCCAAAATACGTCACGCTCTCGAGGTACAGAGCAACCAACCGCGCCACGACAGCAGTTGATATAAATCTAGGCTCGTTTCTAATACTTAAAGTTCCAGAGACCGTATAAGATCGCGGCAAAAGCAAACTGCCCCCACCCTGGTCTCGAGCCCGCGATCCAAAATACGTCACGCTCTCGAGGTACAGAGCAACCAACCGCGCCACGACAGCAGTTGATATAAATCTAGGCTCGTTTCTAATACTTAAAGTTCCAGAGACCGTATTAGATCGCGGCAAAAGCAAACTGCCCCCACCCTGGTCTCGAGCCCGCGATCCAAAATACGTCACGCTCTCGAGGTGCAGAGCAACCAACCGCGCCACGACAGCAGTTGATATAAATCTAGGTTCGTTTCTAATACTTAAAGTTCCAGAGACCGTATAAGATCGCGGCAAAAGCAAACTGCCCCCACCCTGGTCTCGAGCCCGCGATCCAAAATACGTCACGCTCTCGAGGTACAGAGCAGAGCAACCAACCGCGCCACGACAGCAGTTGATATAAATCTAGGTTCGTTTCTAATACTTAAAGTTCCAGAGACCGTATAAGATCGAAGGCAAAAGCAAACTGCCCCCACCCTGGTCTCGAGACCGCGATCCAAAATACGTCAATCTCTCGAGGTACAGAGCAACCAACCGCGCCACGACAGCAGTTGATATAAATCTAGGTTCGTTTCAAATACTTAAAGTTCCAGAGACCGTATGAGATCGCGGCAAAATCAAACTGCCCCCACCCTGGTCTCGAGCCCGCGATCCAAAATACGTCACGCTCTCGAGGTACAGAGCAGAGCAACCAACCGCGCCACGACAGCAGTTGATATAAATCTAGGTTCGTTTCTAATACTTAAAGTTCCAGAGACCGTATGAGATCGCGGCAAAAGCAAACTGCCCCCACCCTGGTCTCGAGCCCGCGATCCAAAATACGTCACGCTCTCGAGGTACAGAGCAACCAACCGCGCCACGACAGCAGTTGATATAAATCTAGGTTCGTTTCTAATACTTAAAGTTCCAGAGACCGTATGAGATCGCGGCAAAAGCAAACTGCCCCCACCCTGGTCTCGAGCCCGCGATCCAAAATACGTCACGCTCTCGAGGTACAGAGCAGAGCAAACAACCCCGCCACGACAGCAGTTGATATAAATCTAGGTTCGTTTCAAATACTTAAAGTTCCAGAGACCGTATGAGATCGCGGCAAAAGCAAACTGCCCCCACCCTGGTCTCGAACCCGCGATCCAAAATACGTCACGCTCTCGAGGTACAGAGCAGAGCAACCAACCGCGCCACGACAGCAGTTGATATAAATCTAGGTTCGTTTCTAATACTTAAAGTTCCAGAGACCGTATGAGATCGCGGCAAAAGCAAACTGCCCCCACCCTGGTCTCGAACCCGCGATCCAAAATACGTCACGCTCTCGAGGTACAGAGCAGAGCAACCAACCGCGCCACGACAGCAGTTGATATAAATCTAGGTTCGTTTCTAATACTTAAAGTTCCAGAGACCGTATGAGATCGCGGCAAAAGCAAACTGCCCCCACCCTGGTCTCGAGCCCGCGATCCAAAATACGTCACGCTCTCGAGGTACAGAGCAACCAACCGCGCCACGACAGCAGTTGATATAAAACTATGTTCGTTTCTAATACTTAAAGTTCCAGAGACCGTATGAGATCGCGGCAAAAGCAAACTGCCCCCACCCTGGTCTCGAGCCCGCGATCCAAAATACGTCACGCTCTCGAGGTACAGAGCAACCAACCGCGCCACGACAGCAGTTGATATAAAACTATGTTCGTTTCTAATACTTAAAGTTCCAGAGACCGTATGAGATCGCGGCAAAAGCAAACTGCCCCCACCCTGGTCTCGAGCCCGCGATCCAAAATACGTCACGCTCTCGAGGTACAGAGCAACCAACCGCGCCACGACAGCAGTTGATATAAAACTATGTTCGTTTCTAATACTTAAAGTTCCAGAGACCGTATGAGATCGCGGCAAAAGCAAACTGCCCCCACCCTGGTCTCGAGCCCGCGATCCAAAATACGTCACGCTCTCGAGGTACAGAGCAACCAACCGCGCCACGACAGCAGTTGATATAAATCTAGGTTCGTTTCTAATACTTAAAGTTCCAGAGACCGTATGAGATCGCGGCAAAAGCAAACTGCCCCCACCCTGGTCTCGAGCCCGCGATCCAAAATACGTCACGCTCTCGAGGTACAGAGCAGAGCAACCAACCGCGCCACGACAGCAGTTGATATAAATCTAGGTTCGTTTCTAATACTTAAAGTTCCAGAGACCGTATGAGATCGCGGCAAAAGCAAACTGCCCCCACCCTGGTCTCGAGCCCGCGATCCAAAATACGTCACGCTCTCGAGGTACAGAGCAGAGCAACCAACCGCGCCACGACAGCAGTTGATATAAATCTAGGTTCGTTTCTAATACTTAAAGTTCCAGAGACCGTATGAGATCGCGGCAAAAGCAAACTGCCCCCACCCTGGTCTCGAGCCCGCGATCCAAAATACGTCACGCTCTCGAGGTACAGAGCAGAGCAACCAACCGCGCCACGACAGCAGTTGATATAAATCTAGGTTCGTTTCTAATACTTAAAGTTCCAGAGACCGTATAAGATCGCGGCAAAAGCAAACTGCCCCCACCCTGGTCTCGAGCCCGCGATCCAAAATACGTCACGCTCTCGAGGTACAGAGCAGAGCAACCAACCGCGCCACGACAGCAGTTGATATAAATCTAGGTTCGTTTCTAATACTTAAAGTTCCAGAGACCGTATGAGATCGCGGCAAAAGCAAACTGCCCCCACCCTGGTCTCGAGCCCGCGATCCAAAATACGTCACGCTCTCGAGGTACAGAGCAGAGCAACCAACCGCGCCACGACAGCAGTTGATATAAATCTAGGTTCGTTTCTAATACTTAAAGTTCCAGAGACCGTATGAGATCGCGGCAAAAGCAAACTGCCCCCACCCTGGTCTCGAGCCCGCGATCCAAAATACGTCACGCTCTCGAGGTACAGAGCAGAGCAACCAACCGCGCCACGACAGCAGTTGATATAAATCTAGGTTCGTTTCTAATACTTAAAGTTCCAGAGACCGTATGAGATCGCGGCAAAAGCAAACTGCCCCCACCCTGGTCTCGAGCCCGCGATCCAAAATACGTCACGCTCTCGAGGTACAGAGCAGAGCAACCAACCGCGCCACGACAGCAGTTGATATAAATCTAGGTTCGTTTCTGATACTTAAAGTTCCAGAGACCGTATGAGATCGCGGCAAAAGCAAACTGCCCCCACCCTGGTCTCGAGCCCGCGATCCAAAATACGTCACGCTCTCGAGGTACAGAGCAGAGCAACCAACCGCGCCACGACAGCAGTTGATATAAATCTAGGTTCGTTTCTAATACTTAAAGTTCCAGAGACCGTATGAGATCGCGGCAAAAGCAAACTGCCCCCACCCTGGTCTCGAGCCCGCGATCCAAAATACGTCACGCTCTCGAGGTACAGAGCAGAGCAACCAACCGCGCCACGACAGCAGTTGATATAAATCTAGGTTCGTTTCTAATACTAAAAGCTCCAGAGACCGTATGAGATCGCGGCAAAAGCAAACTGCCCTCACCCTGGTCTCGAGCCCGCGATCCAAAATACGTCACGCTCTCGAGGTACAGAGCAGAGCAACCAACCGCGCCACGACAGCAGTTGATATAAAAC
The DNA here is from genome assembly GCF_037975245.1 of Apostichopus japonicus. NCBI lineage: Eukaryota > Metazoa > Echinodermata > Holothuroidea > Aspidochirotida > Stichopodidae > Apostichopus > Apostichopus japonicus. The sequence continues at coordinate 18,332,468 of NC_092575.1, read as the reverse complement.
TATGTTCGTTTCTAATACTAAAAGCTCCAGAGACCGTATGAGATCGCGGCAAAAGCAAACTGCCCCCACCCTGGTCTCGAGCCCGCGATCCAAAATACGTCACGCTCTCGAGGTACAGAGCAACCAACCGCGCCACGACAGCAGTTGATATAAAACTAGGTTCGTTTCTAATACTTAAAGTTCCAGAGACCGTATCAGATCGCGGCAAAAGCAAACTGCCCCCACCCTGGTCTCGAGCCCGCGATCCAAAATACGTCACGCTCTCGAGGTACAGAGCAGAGCAACCAACCGCGCCACGACAGCAGTTGATATAAATCTAGGTTCGTTTCTAATACTTAAAGTTCCAGAGACCGTATGAGATCGCGGCAAAAGCAAACTGCCCCCACCCTGGTCTCGAGCCCGCGATCCAAAATACGTCACGCTCTCGAGGTACAGAGCAGAGCAACCAACCGCGCCACGACAGCAGTTGATATAAATCTAGGTTCGTTTCTAATACTTAAAGTTCCAGAGACCGTATGAGATCGCGGCAAAAGCAAACTGCCCCCACCCTGGTCTCGAGCCCGCGATCCAAAATACGTCACGCTCTCGAGGTACAGAGCAGAGCAACCAACCGCGCCACGACAGCAGTTGATATAAATCTAGGTTCGTTTCTAATACTTAAAGTTCCAGAGACCGTATGAGATCGCGGCAAAAGCAAACTGCCCCCACCCTGGTCTCGAGCCCGCGATCCAAAATACGTCACGCTCTCGAGGTACAGAGCAACCAACCGCGCCACGACAGCAGTTGATATAAATCTAGGTTCGTTTCTAATACTTAAAGTTCCAGAGACCGTATGAGATCGCGGCAAAAGCAAACTGCCCCCACCCTGGTCTCGAGCCCGCGATCCAAAATACGTCACGCTCTCGAGGTACAGAGCAGAGCAACCAACCGCGCCACGACAGCAGTTGATATAAATCTAGGTTCGTTTCTAATACTAAAAGCTCCAGAGACCGTATGAGATCGCGGCAAAAGCAAACTGCCCCCACCCTGGTCTCGAGCCCGCGATCCAAAATACGTCACGCTCTCGAGGTACAGAGCAGAGCAACCAACCGCGCCACGACAGCAGTTGATATAAATCTAGGTTCGTTTCTAATACTTAAAGTTCCAGAGACCGTATAAGATCGCGGCAAAAGCAAACTGCCCCCACCCTGGTCTCGAGCCCGCGATCCAAAATACGTCACGCTCTCGAGGTACAGAGCAGAGCAACCAACCGCGCCACGACAGCAGTTGATATAAATCTAGGTTCGTTTCTAATACTTAAAGTTCCAGAGACCGTATGAGATCGCGGCAAAAGCAAACTGCCCCCACCCTGGTCTCGAGCCCGCGATCCAAAATACGTCACGCTCTCGAGGTACAGAGCAGAGCAACCAACCGCGCCACGACAGCAGTTGATATAAATCTAGGTTCGTTTCTAATACTAAAAGCTCCAGAGACCGTATGAGATCGCGGAAAAAGCAAACTGCCCTCACCCTGGTCTCGAGCCCGCGATCCAAAATACGTCACGCTCTCGAGGTACAGAGCAGAGCAACCAACCGCGCCACGACAGCAGTTGATATAAAACTATGTTCGTTTCTAATACTAAAAGCTCCAGAGACCGTATGAGATCGCGGCAAAAGCAAACTGCCCCCACCCTGGTCTCGAGCCCGCGATCCAAAATACGTCACGCTCTCGAGGTACAGAGCAACCAACCGCGCCACGACAGCAGTTGATATAAAACTAGGTTCGTTTCTAATACTTAAAGTTCCAGAGACCGTATGAGATCGCGGCAAAAGCAAACTGCCCCCACCCTGGTCTCGAGCCCGCGATCCAAAATACGTCACGCTCTCGAGGTACAGAGCAGAGCAACCAACCGCGCCACGACAGCAGTTGATATAAATCTAGGTTCGTTTCTAATACTTAAAGTTCCAGAGACCGTATGAGATCGCGGCAAAAGCAAACTGCCCCCACCCTGGTCTCGAGCCCGCGATCCAAAATACGTCACGCTCTCGAGGTACAGAGCAGAGCAACCAACCGCGCCACGACAGCAGTTGATATAAATCTAGGTTCGTTTCTAATACTTAAAGTTCCAGAGACCGTATGAGATCGCGGCAAAAGCAAACTGCCCCCACCCTGGTCTCGAGCCCGCGATCCAAAATACGTCACGCTCTCGAGGTACAGAGCAACCAACCGCGCCACGACAGCAGTTGATATAAATCTAGGTTCGTTTCTAATACTTAAAGTTCCAGAGACCGTATGAGATCGCGGCAAAAGCAAACTGCCCCCACCCTGGTCTCGTGCCCGCGATCCAAAATACGTCACGCTCTCGAGGTACAGAGCAACCAACCGCGCCACGACAGCAGTTGATATAAAACTAGGTTCGTTTCTAATACTTAAAGTTCCAGAGACCGTATGAGATCGCGGCAAAAGCAAACTGCCCCCACCCTGGTCTCGAGCCCGCGATCCAAAATACGTCACGCTCTCGAGGTACAGAGCAACCAACCGCGCCACGACAGCAGTTGATATAAATCTAGGTTCGTTTCTAATACTTAAAGTTCCAGAGACCGTATGAGATCGCGGCAAAAGCAAACTGCCCCCACCCTGGTCTCGAGCCCGCGATCCAAAATACGTCACGCTCTCGAGGTACAGAGCAGAGCAACCAACCGCGCCACGACAGCAGTTGATATAAATCTAGGTTCGTTTCTAATACTAAAAGCTCCAGAGACCGTATGAGATCGCGGCAAAAGCAAACTGCCCCCACCCTGGTCTCGAGCCCGCGATCCAAAATACGTCACGCTCTCGAGGTACAGAGCAGAGCAACCAACCGCGCCACGACAGCAGTTGATATAAATCTAGGTTCGTTTCTAATACTTAAAGTTCCAGAGACCGTATGAGATCGCGGCAAAAGCAAACTGCCCCCACCCTGGTCTCGAGCCCGCGATCCAAAATACGTCACGCTCTCGAGGTACAGAGCAGAGCAACCAACCGCGCCACGACAGCAGTTGATATAAATCTAGGTTCGTTTCTAATACTTAAAGTTCCAGAGACCGTATGAGATCGCGGCAAAAGCAAACTGCCCCCACCTGGTCTCGAGCCCGCGATCCAAAATACGTCACGCTCTCGAGGTACAGAGCAACCAACCGCGCCACGACAGCAGTTGATATAAATCTAGGCTCGTTTCTAATACTTAAAGTTCCAGAGACCGTATCAGATCGCGGCAAAAGCAAACTGCCCCCACCCTGGTCTCGAGCCCGCGATCCAAAATACGTCACGCTCTCGAGGTACAGAGCAACCAACCGCGCCACGACAGCAGTTGATATAAATCTAGGCTCGTTTCTAATACTTAAAGTTCCAGAGACCGTATAAGATCGCGGCAAAAGCAAACTGCCCCCACCCTGGTCTCGAGCCCGCGATCCAAAATACGTCACGCTCTCGAGGTACAGAGCAACCAACCGCGCCACGACAGCAGTTGATATAAATCTAGGCTCGTTTCTAATACTTAAAGTTCCAGAGACCGTATGAGATCGCGGCAAAAGCAAACTGCCCCCACCCTGGTCTCGAGCCCGCGATCCAAAATACGTCACGCTCTCGAGGTACAGAGCAACCAACCGCGCCACGACAGCAGTTGATATAAATCTAGGCTCGTTTCTAATACTTAAAGTTCCAGAGACCGTATCAGATCGCGGCAAAAGCAAACTGCCCCCACCCTGGTCTCGAGCCCGTGATCCAAAATACGTCACGCTCTCGAGGTACAGAGCAACCAACCGCGCCACGACAGCAGTTGATATAAATCTAGGCTCGTTTCTAATACTTAAAGTTCCAGAGACCGTATCAGATCGCGGCAAAAGCAAAATGCCCCCACCCTGGTCTCGAGCCCGCGATCCAAAATACGTCACGCTCTCGAGGTACAGAGCAACCAACCGCGCCACGACAGCAGTTGATATAAATCTAGGCTCGTTTCTAATACTTAAAGTTCCAGAGACCGTATAAGATCGCGGCAAAAGCAAAATGCCCCCACCATGGTCTCGAGCCCGCGATCCAAAATACGTCACGCTCTCGAGGTACAGAGCAACCAACCGCGCCACGACAGCAGTTGATATAAATCTAGGTTCGTTTCTAATACTTAAAGTTCCAGAGACCGTATAAGATCGCGGCAAAAGGAAACTGCCCCCACCCTGGTCTCGAGCCCGCGATCCAAAATACGTCACGCTCTCGAGGTACAGAGCAACCAACCGCGCCACGACAGCAGTTGATATAAATCTAGGTTCGTTTCTAATACTTAAAGTTCCAGAGACCGTATAAGATCGCGGCAAAAGCAAAATGCCCCCACCCTGGTCTCGAGCCCGCGATCCAAAATACGTCACGCTCTCGAGGTACAGAGCAACCAACCGCACCACGACAGAGTTGATATAAATCTAGGTTCGTTTCTAATACTTAAAGTTCCAGAGACCGTATGAGATCGCGGCAAAAGCAAAATGCCCCCACCATGGTCTCGAGCCCGCGATCCAAAATACGTCACGCTCTCGAGGTACAGAGCAACCAACCGCGCCACGACAGCAGTTGATATAAATCTAGGTTCGTTTCTAATACTTAAAGTTCCAGAGACCGTATAAGATCGCGGCAAAAGGAAACTGCCCCCACCCTGGTCTCGAGCCCGCGATCCAAAATACGTCACGCTCTCGAGGTACAGAGCAACCAACCGCGCCACGACAGCAGTTGATATAAATCTAGGCTCGTTTCTAATACTTAAAGTTCCAGAGACCGTATCAGATCGCGGCAAAAGCAAACTGCCCCCACCCTGGTCTCGAGCCCGCGATCCAAAATACGTCACGCTCTCGAGGTACAGAGCAACCAAACGCGCCACGACAGCAGTTGATATAAATCTAGGCTCGTTTCTAATACTTAAAGTTCCAGAGACCGTATCAGATCGCGGCAAAAGCAAAATGCCCCCACCCTGGTCTCGAGCCCGCGATCCAAAATACGTCACGCTCTCGAGGTACAGAGCAACCAACAGCGCCACGACAGCAGTTGATATAAATCTAGGCTCGTTTCTAATACTTAAAGTTCCAGAGACCGTATAAGATCGCGGCAAAAGCAAAATGCCCCCACCATGGTCTCGAGCCCGCGATCCAAAATACGTCACGCTCTCGAGGTACAGAGCAACCAACCGCGCCACGACAGCAGTTGATATAAATCTAGGTTCGTTTCTAATACTTAAAGTTCCAGAGACCGTATAAGATCGCGGCAAAAGGAAACTGCCCCCACCCTGGTCTCGAGCCCGCGATCCAAAATACGTCACGCTCTCGAGGTACAGAGCAACCAACCGCGCCACGACAGCAGTTGATATAAATCTAGGTTCGTTTCTAATACTTAAAGTTCCAGAGACCGTATGAGATCGCGGCAAAAGCAAACTGCCCCCACCCTGGTCTCGAGCCCGCGATCCAAAATACGTCACGCTCTCGAGGTACAGAGCAGAGCAACCAACCGCGCCACGACAGCAGTTGATATAAATCTAGGTTCGTTTCTAATACTTAAAGTTCCAGAGACCGTATGAGATCGCGGCAAAAGCAAACTGCCCCCACCCTGGTCTCGAGCCCGCGATCCAAAATACGTCACGCTCTCGAGGTACAGAGCAGAGCAACCAACCGCGCCACGACAGCAGTTGATATAAATCTAGGTTCGTTTCTAATACTTAAAGTTCCAGAGACCGTATGAGATCGCGGCAAAAGCAAACTGCCCCCACCCTGGTCTCGAGCCCGCGATCCAAAATACGTCACGCTCTCGAGGTACAGAGCAGAGCAACCAACCGCGCCACGACAGCAGTTGATATAAATCTAGGTTCGTTTCTAATACTTAAAGTTTCAGAGACCGTATGAGATCGCGGCAAAAGCAAACTGCCCCCACCCTGGTCTCGAGCCCGCGATCCAAAATACGTCACGCTCTCGAGGTACAGAGCAGAGCAACCAACCGCGCCACGACAGCAGTTGATATAAATCTAGGTTCGTTTCTAATACTTAAAGTTCCAGAGACCGTATAAGATCGCGGCAAAAGCAAACTGCCCCCACCCTGGTCTCGAGCCCGCGATCCAAAATACGTCACGCTCTCGAGGTACAGAGCAGAGCAACCAACCGCGCCACGACAGCAGTTGATATAAATCTAGGTTCGTTTCTAATACTTAAAGTTCCAGAGACCGTATGAGATCGCGGCAAAAGCAAACTGCCCCCACCCTGGTCTCGAGCCCGCGATCCAAAATACGTCACGCTCTCGAGGTACAGAGCAGAGCAACCAACCGCGCCACGACAGCAGTTGATATAAATCTAGGTTCGTTTCTAATACTAAAAGCTCCAGAGACCGTATGAGATCGCGGCAAAAGCAAACTGCCCTCACCCTGGTCTCGAGCCCGCGATCCAAAATACGTCACGCTCTCGAGGTACAGAGCAGAGCAACCAACCGCGCCACGACAGCAGTTGATATAAAACTATGTTCGTTTCTAATACTAAAAGCTCCAGAGACCGTATGAGATCGCGGCAAAAGCAAACTGCCCCCACCCTGGTCTCGAGCCCGCGATCCAAAATACGTCACGCTCTCGAGGTACAGAGCAGAGCAACCAACCGCGCCACGACAGCAGTTGATATAAATCTAGGTTCGTTTCTAATACTTAAAGTTCCAGAGACCGTATGAGATCGCGGCAAAAGCAAACTGCCCCCACCCTGGTCTCGAGCCCGCGATCCAAAATACGTCACGCTCTCGAGGTACAGAGCAACCAACCGCGCCACGACAGCAGTTGATATAAATCTAGGTTCGTTTCTAATACTTAAAGTTCCAGAGACCGTATGAGATCGCGGCAAAAGCAAACTGCCCCCACCCTGGTCTCGAGCCCGCGATCCAAAATACGTCACGCTCTCGAGGTACAGAGCAACCAAACGCGCCACGACAGCAGTTGATATAAAACTAGGTTCGTTTCTAATACTTAAAGTTCCAGAGACCGTATGAGATCGCGGCAAAAGCAAACTGCCCCCACCCTGGTCTCGAGCCCGCGATCCAAAATACGTCACGCTCTCGAGGTACAGAGCAACCAACCGCGCCACGACAGCAGTTGATATAAATCTAGGTTCGTTTCTAATACTTAAAGTTCCAGAGACCGTATGAGATCGCGGCAAAAGCAAACTGCCCCCACCCTGGTCTCGAGCCCGCGATCCAAAATACGTCACGCTCTCGAGGTACAGAGCAGAGCAACCAACCGCGCCACGACAGCAGTTGATATAAATCTAGGTTCGTTTCTAATACTAAAAGCTCCAGAGACCGTATGAGATCGCGGCAAAAGCAAACTGCCCCCACCCTGGTCTCGAGCCCGCGATCCAAAATACGTCACGCTCTCGAGGTACAGAGCAGAGCAACCAACCGCGCCACGACAGCAGTTGATATAAATCTAGGTTCGTTTCTAATACTTAAAGTTCCAGAGACCGTATGAGATCGCGGCAAAAGCAAACTGCCCCCACCCTGGTCTCGAGCCCGCGATCCAAAATACGTCACGCTCTCGAGGTACAGAGCAGAGCAACCAACCGCGCCACGACAGCAGTTGATATAAATCTAGGTTCGTTTCTAATACTTAAAGTTCCAGAGACCGTATGAGATCGCGGCAAAAGCAAACTGCCCCCACCCTGGTCTCGAGCCCGCGATCCAAAATACGTCACGCTCTCGAGGTACAGAGCAGAGCAACCAACCGCGCCACGACAGCAGTTGATATAAATCTAGGTTCGTTTCTAATACATAAAGTTCCAGAGACCGTATGAGATCGCGGCAAAAGCAAACTGCCCCCACCCTGGTCTCGAGCCCGCGATCCAAAATACGTCACGCTCTCGAGGTACAGAGCAGAGCAACCAACCGCGCCACGACAGCAGTTGATATAAATCTAGGTTCGTTTCTAATACTTAAAGTTCCAGAGACCGTATGAGATCGCGGCAAAAGCAAACTGCCCCCACCCTGGTCTCGAGCCCGCGATCCAAAATACGTCACGCTCTCGAGGTACAGAGCAACCAACCGCGCCACGACAGCAGTTGATATAAATCTAGGTTCGTTTCTAATACTTAAAGTTCCAGAGACCGTATGAGATCGCGGCAAAAGCAAACTGCCCCCACCCTGGTCTCGAGCCCGCGATCCAAAATACGTCACGCTCTCGAGGTACAGAGCAGAGCAACCAACCGCGCCACGACAGCAGTTGATATAAATCTAGGTTCGTTTCTAATACTAAAAGCTCCAGAGACCGTATGAGATCGCGGCAAAAGCAAACTGCCCCCACCCTGGTCTCGAGCCCGCGATCCAAAATACGTCACGCTCTCGAGGTACAGAGCAGAGCAACCAACCGCGCCACGACAGCAGTTGATATAAATCTAGGTTCGTTTCTAATACTTAAAGTTCCAGAGACCGTATAAGATCGCGGCAAAAGCAAACTGCCCCCACCCTGGTCTCGAGCCCGCGATCCAAAATACGTCACGCTCTCGAGGTACAGAGCAGAGCAACCAACCGCGCCACGACAGCAGTTGATATAAATCTAGGTTCGTTTCTAATACTTAAAGTTCCAGAGACCGTATGAGATCGCGGCAAAAGCAAACTGCCCCCACCCTGGTCTCGAGCCCGCGATCCAAAATACGTCACGCTCTCGAGGTACAGAGCAGAGCAACCAACCGCGCCACGACAGCAGTTGATATAAATCTAGGTTCGTTTCTAATACTAAAAGCTCCAGAGACCGTATGAGATCGCGGCAAAAGCAAACTGCCCTCACCCTGGTCTCGAGCCCGCGATCCAAAATACGTCACGCTCTCGAGGTACAGAGCAGAGCAACCAACCGCGCCACGACAGCAGTTGATATAAAACTATGTTCGTTTCTAATACTAAAAGCTCCAGAGACCGTATGAGATCGCGGCAAAAGCAAACTGCCCCCACCCTGGTCTCGAGCCCGCGATCCAAAATACGTCACGCTCTCGAGGTACAGAGCAACCAACCGCGCCACGACAGCAGTTGATATAAAACTAGGTTCGTTTCTAATACTTAAAGTTCCAGAGACCGTATGAGATCGCGGCAAAAGCAAACTGCCCCCACCCTGGTCTCGAGCCCGCGATCCAAAATACGTCACGCTCTCGAGGTACAGAGCAGAGCAACCAACCGCGCCACGACAGCAGTTGATATAAATCTAGGTTCGTTTCTAATACTTAAAGTTCCAGAGACCGTATGAGATCGCGGCAAAAGCAAACTGCCCCCACCCTGGTCTCGAGCCCGCGATCCAAAATACGTCACGCTCTCGAGGTACAGAGCAGAGCAACCAACCGCGCCACGACAGCAGTTGATATAAATCTAGGTTCGTTTCTAATACTTAAAGTTCCAGAGACCGTATGAGATCGCGGCAAAAGCAAACTGCCCCCACCCTGGTCTCGAGCCCGCGATCCAAAATACGTCACGCTCTCGAGGTACAGAGCAACCAACCGCGCCACGACAGCAGTTGATATAAATCTAGGTTCGTTTCTAATACTTAAAGTTCCAGAGACCGTATGAGATCGCGGCAAAAGCAAACTGCCCCCACCCTGGTCTCGAGCCCGCGATCCAAAATACGTCACGCTCTCGAGGTACAGAGCAACCAAACGCGCCACGACAGCAGTTGATATAAAACTAGGTTCGTTTCTAATACTTAAAGTTCCAGAGACCGTATGAGATCGCGGCAAAAGCAAACTGCCCCCACCCTGGTCTCGAGCCCGCGATCCAAAATACGTCACGCTCTCGAGGTACAGAGCAACCAACCGCGCCACGACAGCAGTTGATATAAATCTAGGTTCGTTTCTAATACTTAAAGTTCCAGAGACCGTATGAGATCGCGGCAAAAGCAAACTGCCCCCACCCTGGTCTCGAGCCCGCGATCCAAAATACGTCACGCTCTCGAGGTACAGAGCAGAGCAACCAACCGCGCCACGACAGCAGTTGATATAAATCTAGGTTCGTTTCTAATACTAAAAGCTCCAGAGACCGTATGAGATCGCGGCAAAAGCAAACTGCCCCCACCCTGGTCTCGAGCCCGCGATCCAAAATACGTCACGCTCTCGAGGTACAGAGCAGAGCAACCAACCGCGCCACGACAGCAGTTGATATAAATCTAGGTTCGTTTCTAATACTTAAAGTTCCAGAGACCGTATGAGATCGCGGCAAAAGCAAACTGCCCCCACCCTGGTCTCGAGCCCGCGATCCAAAATACGTCACGCTCTCGAGGTACAGAGCAGAGCAACCAACCGCGCCACGACAGCAGTTGATATAAATCTAGGTTCGTTTCTAATACTTAAAGTTCCAGAGACCGTATGAGATCGCGGCAAAAGCAAACTGCCCCCACCCTGGTCTCGAGCCCGCGATCCAAAATACGTCACGCTCTCGAGGTACAGAGCAGAGCAACCAACCGCGCCACGACAGCAGTTGATATAAATCTAGGTTCGTTTCTAATACTTAAAGTTCCGGAGACCGTATGAGATCGCGGCAAAAGCAAACTGCCCCCACCCTGGTCTCGAGCCCGCGATCCAAAATACGTCACGCTCTCGAGGTACAGAGCAGAGCAACCAACCGCGCCACGACAGCAGTTGATATAAATCTAGGTTCGTTTCTAATACTTAAAGTTCCAGAGACCGTATGAGATCGCGGCAAAAGCAAACTGCCCCCACCCTGGTCTCGAGCCCGCGATCCAAAATACGTCACGCTCTCGAGGTACAGAGCAGAGCAACCAACCGCGCCACGACAGCAGTTGATATAAATCTAGGTTCGTTTCTAATACTTAAAGTTCCAGAGACCGTATGAGATCGCGGCAAAAGCAAACTGCCCCCACCCTGGTCTCGAGCCCGCGATCCAAAATACGTCACGCTCTCGAGGTACAGAGCAGAGCAACCAACCGCGCCACGACAGCAGTTGATTCAAAAATCCATACCTAGATATCGCTAGATATTGCTATATATCCATAAAGTACAGTGTCCTTGGGATTTCTTGGGAATTTTTGGACCATGTTCTTGGAAATAGCAAAATCGTCAGTGGTCACACTCCATGTAGGTCAGTGGCCGACCTCTAGACGTCACTAATACACAACCCGATCACTTGTTATCGATTAAGTTGTGTGTTGTCGGATTTTGTCAAGGTTTTGGTACTAGGGGGGGGGGGGAGGTCTCTAATTAAGTTTCGTAACTCATCGGGTAGCGATAAGAGGCCGGGTGGGGCGTAGGATTGTGGGGCGCGCGTTTTCATGCAGATGAGAACAATCTCAAGAAGTGATGGGTGCGTCCGTAGTAGTTTGTTTCATAGCACAATTGTACAATTGTTTAAGTCGTCCATACGCACACACGCGTTATGATAGACCATATATAGTATATATATATATATATATATATATATATATATATATATGTATATGTATATTTACATATATGTATATATACATATATATGTATATATACATATGTATATATACATATATATATATATATATATATATATATATATATATATATATATATATATATATATATATATATATATATATATATAGGTAAAATATAACACGGTAACACGTGTCATTACTGTACTGTCTGCATTTCGTAGCGACACGAACAAATCGTCACTTGCAAGCCACGGAAAGTTAACTGTTTCAGATGGCCGCACGCGGTTTGGGACGACTCTTCAATGCCTTTAAATTGACCCAATTTTTGCTCAATATGTATGTTCATTTATGCTCTTCAACATGCAAGCCACAGAAAAACCCAGATCATGATTGATAACGGGTCAAAAAAGATGTTCTCCTGCTGCTTTTTGGAACTTTTCCTGAGATTGATTAACAATCGGGCGGATGGATATTGATTCTAATAGGAGTATGCCACCCTAAATCAAAAACTTTTTGCAATTTGCAGACGACACTGGCATACAAACACATATTTTGTATAAAACGTGTGTAGGCTAGGCTAAAATGGTTTTGTAGTGTTTTAAAGAAAATATCTTGCCTTGCTGTGCGGCCTGATGTAGCCAGCATAATGGAGATAGAGTTCGTTCTTTTGGTTTGCCTACCAAAGTACAAAGACGAAAGATTTGGGAGACAAAATTTCAATTGCATGACGGTCTAGAGGCCTACCAAGCTGTGTGAGGTGGGGATAGGCATAGGGCCATAGGCACTACTACTACTCGGTAAGTAGGCTAGGCTTCAACAACTAGTAGGATGGTGACTTCGAAGTTCGGCCACTTAAGACTTAAAACACCCCAAAACTAAATCTTCTGGTATAAATCATTTGAAAATATACTTCATATGGTGGGAGAATTTTGTTATAGTACGATACACGGCCAAACTTTCTTTCCTGCAAACTGTTTTCACGTTGTTTTCCAAGAAGATTCTTCGTGATTGTGGAACTGGTATTTCTTGCTAGAGTATTGCGAAGTTCGGACGCGCAACCCACAGTGTGGCGATGGTGATAAAATTGGGGGCGCAGTTGCTTTTTCAGTAATTATAACAGACTTCATAGATCTTCGTCATTTTATTGACAAATATGTAAGTAATTTCTTGCACACGGGTCATTTTGGAGAGAAAATAACTGTAGCTTCGTACTTTTTGGTGAAATTTGACTCTTCCTGTAGATTTTCATGGTGAAATCGTGTATTTGTTAAGGTTGGCCGATCTTCGCAGTATGGCGAACTTCGCAATACTGACTATATTACGACAGTAAGAGTAGATAGGCATGTTTTGGTCATAAAGTCCAGGATTTCCTGTTCAGTTCCATTTTAGGCTTGGCTTACTACTTATTTGAGATCAAAGCAAACAAGCATAGGCCTATGCCTTGCTTAGTCTAGGCCTACGACTGAGTTATAACAAGCCTAGCCTAGACCTAATTATGCCAGTGCAACCCTGACTGTAGCTGGACTGCTTTAGGCCTAATGGACCTATATGCTGTGTATCTCCATCATAGGAATTGAAGTTGAATATGGCCATAAGAAGAAGCCTACTACTACTATGGGCATAGCAATACAAACTAGGTCTAATGCTATGCATGAAGGCCAAGACTGTCTATAGATAAACAGTCCTCCTCAAATTCACTCTAGCATTAAGAATTTGTTACTTGATAGCATAAACTACCCCCAATACTGCCACTAGGATTCATCCTTGAGCTCACCTAATTAATTCACCAGTCAACATGTATGGTTGTAAACATAAGTGCTCTAAATCTAATGGCCAGCACTACTTTCCTGTGCGCAGCGACGTAGCCAGGAATTTTGAAAGGGGGGGAGCACTTTTTGCGACTGATATGGATTTTCAAATTGTAGGCACGACTATCTGAGCGGAGCGCCACCATTGGATGGCGCGGAGCGTAGAAGAAAATTTTTGGTTTTACAAACCCCCCAGATGGCCGGAAACGGCCCTTCCCGAGTGTTCATTCTGGTTCCATGGCCTCTTGCTAACTTGAGACACCTCATTCAATATCACTTTTAAACCCAAAAAACAAATGAGTTAAAATAGTACGTAATTCAATACTACATAATGTTCGGTATTTAAAATTAGCAAAGTACATGTACAGAGTAGTCTTACTTTTCAACTGCTGATACTTGTAGATACATATATAGATAGGCCAGAAATGTCTTTGATACAACTATAGCCAGTAATTGTCTTTGATACAAAGTTCTGTAAATGTTTAAGTTAGCCTAATATTAGAGAAGGCGAGAGCTATCCGACGATTGCCATCTGATGCAAATTTCTCAACTGTTTTCTCAACTGAAATATTATCTGCGTAAAGGGGTTCTTAACCGGTATGACTAATTCCCATACCGGACCCATTCGGACCATACCGGACCATATCGTACCATACCGGACCATATCGGACCATACCGGGTATGAATAATTACCATACCGGGCCCATTCGGACCATGCCTGACCATATCGTACCATACCGGACCCAACCGGAGGCAAAATAAATGACCATCAGACACCACCGGACTATATATGAAATGCTTATTTTTTATCCTTAAATGAATCCCGAAAACAATGAAGTCTATTTGGGATGAAATAATTCACTTGTTTATGAACTTTGAGGTATAGGCATTACCTACGTTAGTGAGATTCGGCAGTATATCATCAGTGATGGAACTCACTTTAATCAAGGTATACACCGCTAATTAGTGAGATCGGCCTTACATTTCGTCAGTGATGGAACTCACTTTGATCAAAGTGTACACCGCTAATTAGTGAGATCGGCCTTACATTTTGCCAGTGATAGAACTCACTTTGATCAAAGTAGACACCGCTAATTAGTGAGATTGGCCTTACGTTTCAGGTCCTACGAGATCAAAAGAATTTAGTGATCAATTTGTGATATAGTGATGCGGGTTGTTTTGAAGAAGGTGTGAACAGTTCTAAATGGATGAGATAGTGAGGAGATAGTGATTAAGTGAGATGTTCGTGATGAAAGTGTCCAAGGACTATAAAAGAACCATTTTCTTCATTGGGTTCTCATATTGCATCTTGCAACCGAGCGAGGATACTTCGATACACCTACAACGATCGCTTATTACACTCTAAAAACAACCTGGTGAAATTTCACCAATTCTTGGTGAAATTTTTATCAAGAGTTGCGTTTATATGCTACCCTATATATCCTGGTTGTTTTCACCAAGTTGCCTGGTGAATGAGATTTTAGCAAAATCCTGGTAAATATAACCAGGAAAGCCTGGTTAAATGTCGTGGTGAAATTTGACACTGTCCTGGTTAATATCAATGGGTATTCACCCCATTCCTGGTGATATTAACCAACATTTCCTGGTTGATACTAATACTATCCTGGTTAATATCATTAAATATTTCACCTCTTTCCTGGTCAAATTTACCACACTTTGCCTGGTTGGTGCTAATACTATCCTGGTTAATATCACAGAATGTTCCACCCCTTTCTGGTTAAATTAAACAACATTTCCAGGTTGATGTCACCGTTATCCTGGTTAATATTAAACTGATTTTCCACCTCATTCCTGGTTAAATCACCCCTTTCCTTGTTAATGCCACCTTATTCTCCATTTAAGGGCACATGCAGTCCATTTGAGTCCGTCAGTGGGGGGGGGGGCATCCACCCCCCTGACTGTATGGACGCTCCGCCACTGGTTACAAACCTTGTGGTGTAGTAAACATTTAAAACTTCCCGAAATATTTCATTCGACGTGGGTTTCGCTTTGTAAACTCTTAAGCGATGTCCCGTATAACTAATCCATCCGTTCTTGCTTTATGGATATGAAGCATTAGCATATTATTATACCGTTTTCACTAATTGTGCTCCGCAAGTATGTCTTTATCCATCGTTGTACGGAGAAAGATCTCTCTCCGGAGGCTGCGCTCATTGGTGCCAGTAGGTATATGTGTATTAGGCAGAGAACATTCGGAAATGCCAGGCGAATGTCATTGTGGTCTGACAGGAGAGATACTAACAATTTTTGTCCATTCGAAATAGCTTTGAGTTTGACCCACAGAAATTAATTAATAATTCTAAATTAGGATTAGATCTCTTACTGAAATATCGCTGACCTAATAAGGTGATTAAGCGTACAATTTTTATGTTGAAAAATGGCACATTTTTAACCTGAGGAAAAGTGGGGGGCACGTGCCCCCTGTGCCCCCCGGTTCCGCCGCCCTTGCCTCTCACATAATCCAGCAGAAAGGGACCCCGTGGCCTGATGCGTCAGGACAAAGGAAGGCGGACGTAGATTCCTGGGGGACTTGGATTCCTGTTACACCGGCCCCATTTGGATAAAATGGCCGGCAGAACCCAGATTTGTTGTCAACATCCATCCCAAATTCCGATTTTGAGATGAATGTTGACACATAACCAGCATTTTAATGATAAAATATAATAAAAATGACTTCGGTGGTGTCTGATGGTCATTTATTTCGCCTCGGGTTCGGTCCGGTATGGTCCGGTATGGTACGATATGGTCCAGAATGGTCCGAATGGGTCCGGTATGGTAATTATTCATACCCGATATGGTCCGGTATGGTACGATATGGTCCGGTATGGTCCGATTGGGTCCGGTATGGTAATTAGTAATACCCTTCTTAACTAGATGTTAAAAAAACTGACAAGATCGGATTCTAGAATTTTCGGCGGGTAGAGTGTTGAATGAAACGGCACGCGATAGAAATGACAGCCTAAATTAGAAGACTAGGTCACCTAATTTAGCCATATTCTTGCTACGTTCATTTCAATAGTTATTCCTGTCTGGACTCTTAAACTCGTCCAGCAAGCTTATGGATTTGAAATATGGATGTTTTTAAAAAAGATAACTTGGCCAAAAAAAGTGTAGGCCCGGGCCTACAGTGCTACATACTGGCTACGCCCCTGATCACGGATATCATATTATCAGCAGATTTTGTTTCCTGTTTGAATTCTTTTACATGTTCTTTTACATAATATATCAGAAAGACAAACATAGTGCTCTTTTACAATTTTTCCAGTAGGATGATTCTTGTTTATTGTCCAATGTCTGGACTTTAATACATTTGACGAACTTAACTGATGGACAATATAAACTTTCATATTTTGTAATATAGCCAGATATGCAGTGGCCTAAAAACAAATATCGTTATCGTTAGCAGTGTAATAATTATTTAAAGGAAGTGCATATCACGTACGATTGCTATAGCTTAGCTTCATAACATGCTGTTCGTGCACAACTTAGGACTAATCATAGAGAGGATGAGAACGAACGTTGTCGACATTGTTGTGCATACGGTTTGTGACATTCCATAGAGTGCGGTTAGGTAGGCAATATGTATTTTATTACGCAGTGGCCAACTGTAGGCTTGTAATAGGCTATAGGCTAAATTTAGCTAATTGCATCTGCCAAACTAAGTTAGTAGTTGAATCAGTAGGCGTGAATGTTAATACGAATATAACCGAGTTAACAGAGCTGACGAGTATTCAAGATCAAAAGAGCACTGACAAAATACCATGCTAAAAAAACAACAGTTTAAAAAAAAAAAAATCGACACTGAAAGGTGGGAGCGGTCGCTCCCCCCCCCCCCCTGGCTACGTCCCTGCCTGTGCGTGAAGACATGTTTGGCTTGACCTATGAAATAATACTCTGTGTGCTTAATTAATCATGAATTTGTGCAGAGGAGCATTAAGTATGCCTAGCAGTACCAAATGGGGTAGATATTCAATATCCCCTTTTTTGGCCAACGACAGGGGAGTCAGGTGGTATTGAAATAAGTATATGGAAGATGGTAATGGCTTAGCCTAAGATACTCCTAGGGTAAGCACCTAGCATGCTATGCAACAACGCTTTGATTGAAGATTTGATAACAGACTTATCAGCCATACGGCTAGTTCTAAATTAGCTAGGCCTTACACAGTTACAGTTCCAGCCAAAAATTCCATTAGGCCAATACAATTTGGCCTACTGCCACTGGCTAAAGTTTAAAACAATAGGGTTAAGACTTAGACTAGGCTCATGCAGTACATCAGCAAAAATCGTTTTCAACAAAAGTCGATGACTATTGCTAGGGTTTTGCAGGCCTGCCAACTCTCGCGGTTTACTGTACAACTCTCACTGCAAGGCTTCAAAATTTTACAAAAGTTTGTTATACCTTTGAGTTTGACATCAGCGTCTTGGAAATTAGGTCTGTTCACGTTTCACGGTTGCCAAAGGTAGCAAATTTTCAAATTACAGTACAGAACTTCTATTCTAAATAAAAAAACATAATTAATATCTGCAATTTATGAATTAGAATTGACCAGGCCTTAAACTATTCCGGAAATTATATTCAAGATGGTAGAAAAGTGTGACAATCTATAAATTTTCCAAAAGTGGTTCTTTTCTTAATGGTGGTGCCACTCCATTGCTGCTACATTTTGGGAATTCTGTCGTTATTTTCTTTATTAACATAAAATTTACTATAATCAGACAAGTTTTCAATGATATTGATGATGTTATAAAAGAAAAATTAGAGTATCGTGAGAAAAATCACAATTTTTCCTGAATTACAGTTTTCTCATTAAAGAGCAAAATTGAAAGTAATTGAAACAAAATACCATAAAATCAAACCACAACATAAGCATATATATATTAACCAAAAGCTGACAGTTTTGGGTAATGTCCTCTAAGATTTTTTGTCATGACTCTTGTTCCGAACATCACCTATCCAAATAGATCTTGTTTCAGACATCACCCCAATGCTTTACCTAATATAACCTAATACTTAGTAATAAAACATATTGTTCATTTAAAGGCAATAATAATGAGTAAACAAACATGTTATTAATTGATAACCTTACTAAAAAAGATATATAAACTCTTAATAGGTTCCAAGTTCGAAACAAATAAAAGTGATCAACAAGACATAAATTTATTAAACACAGGCCATGCTTGTTAATACTAAGCAATACATTTCAATGTGTAACGCGCAGGCACACAAAATTCTTAATAGTTGCATATTTGCACGCACTGTTCTGGCCTTCGGTTAAGCATTAGGAGTTGAGACCGTTAACTTACTTAGCCCGATCTGATATTACAAGATGACTTCTCCTGAGCTGGATACCGATGAAGAGTACAGCATCATTGGAAAATATCGTTTGTCAGGACTGTGCCCTGAAAATTCAACATTAAATGTAAAAAGATCGATACGGAAAAGATCAAAGAGTTTAGACTAACGGGAGCAATAAACAGCCACCGAGCTTTGTGCTGAAAAGTGTGAGCAGTAATAGTTGTAAATCAAGAAAAGCCAAAATCATGCAATTTAAATCATTGAAATTAAAAAATCTTCACTGTCCAGTATCAAAAGTATTTGCAAAATTTGATACAGCATTCTGTTTTGTACAAGAATTGTTGATTGTATGCACCTTATTAGCAGTGTAAGAATACCTGCTTTTAGCTCATTCAGTCATCGAGGAATCTTTTGTTAACTTTTTTTCAATGAGTATATATCAGCATGATTGGATATCCTTAATAGCAGTATATTGTCTACAAAAGCTCACACATAAATCACTTGAACATCAGTTGGTACGATTGTGTATGGTTCTGAATGCTATTTTCCTTTTTTTTTAGGTGGGTGTGGATATGATTGGACCCCTTGCAGAGACCATCAATGGAAATAAGTACATCATAACCCTATGTGACTATTTTTCAAAATGGCCAGAGGCTGTTGCTGTAAGAGACAAAACAGCATAAACCGTTGCAAACTTTCTGTTTGAAACCATGGCCAGGTATATATCCATCTACTTTGTTTTTACTTTACATAACATATTTTTGAAGTTACTGTAGTTATGCAGACCTGCATTTGTTCTCAGTTTTACCTGTGACCCAGAAAGCGGCCAAATGGTTACAGGAATTTCTTGAAGTTGTTTTATAAGTTAATGTGAATAAAATGTTTGTGGGATAACAGTCAGTGCATCCAAGACCAGGTGTTCTGTCAGTGCTTAACTTACTTGTTTTGAAAGAAGTGCTAAAAGAATCTCCTGATTAAACCACATGGCCACTCTGAAGATGCCAATAGTTTACTGCATTATTTGTAACCAGTACTTGAACAACTTGTTTAATTTTCCATTTATTTAGATTTGGGTGCATGAAAATTTTCATCTTAGACCAGAGAGGAGAATTTGTTAATGCTCTGAACAAGTCCCTATTTGACATGACGGGTGAGCCACAGAGCAAGGGCGTAGGAACCGGGGGGGCTGGGGGGGCTGGCCCCCAGTGAAAAATGTGGAGGGGCGGAAGTATCATTCCGCCCCCCCCCCGGTTCGCAGGTCAGAAAACCCCTTTTTCATTTCCAAATGAGAAAAAAAAATCTCATTTGGAGCACCAAATTGCATCTAAGGCCAGGTGAAAATACAAAATTAAGTTTACAAAATGGAGTGGGTGTTGAAGTGTGCTATATTGCATCAAATTGCATCTGAGGCCACCTGGAAATGCAAAAAATTCCAAAGGGGAGGGGGACACCCCCTCCCCTTAGACCCCTCCCCCAGGCCGGCCATCAGTCTTCAGCCCCCCCACTCAAAAGTACCTTCCTACGCCACTGCCACAGAGTATCCTTCAGCTACCACCCATAGACCAATGGGCTGGATGAAAGATTCAACCAAACTCTGCAAATGTCACTCATCAAAGTTGTCAATCAAAACCAAGATGACTGGGATGAAACACTGTCTTCCATTCTCATGGGGTACCGTACAGCAAAACATGGTTCAACAGGTCTTTCTTCTTTCGTTGTGATGTTTGGAAGGTTTGTAACAATTCAAACCTACCATTGCTGAATAGAGGTTTACATTTGTAAAGGTCATATACAGAGAAAAGCAATCAGGGACAAGAGAGTTTGGACAAATCCTGCATAGCTACACTGATCCTCTATAGGATAAAATCTCATTCGACACATCCCAGGTCCTGGGAAAAACAGCTAAATAGAGGACCACCAATAACCCTATTTAAGTTACAACACCTAAACAAATAAACAGATTAATTCTGTATATGGTACACTCTTCAGCAAGTACAAAAGATGAACATTCATTAAACTATAAAAGCATGCCAAGTAATTAAGATACATGCAATTAATGCCACTGACATTGGTTTTGTTTTTCATATACTATATATCATATTTTGGGCTGGTATGCAATTTGGACCTATAACAGCACAGAATATACCTTGGTTTTATATTTCTGCTGGTTTGAGTATGTGATGTGACTCAAATTTATGGTTCCAGGGTCTTAATAGCGAAAATAAAATTAAAAAAAAAAAAAAATATTCTTCAGTCAACAAAGTGTTGTGAATAATTGATTGTTAATTTATCTTCATATATCCAGAGAGCCATTGTTACCAGTCGACATTGAAGACTCCATTGTCCAACCAGAGTCTCCTGCTGCAGCGATGCACAGAGGGAAAGGGTTTTACAACTCATGTCACAGTCGCAGGACATAATCAAAGGTTTTGTGAAAGAAAATATTGGCAAAGCCCAAGAACGGCAAGAAAAAGAATTTTGATTAAAGGCAGCAATCAAAACAGGTTATTACATAATGCTTTGTTGTGCATCGAAAACTGACTGTAGTTAAATGAATGGCAACATATACATTGTATTATGATGTTTATGTATATTTGCTGGATTTTGTTTTATGCAGAGCTTCAAAGTTGGTTCTAGTGTTCTCGTCCGGAATGCTGGAAAGGATGCCTGAAGAGGAGGGAAGTTCGAAACTCTTGGCTTGAGCCGTATGGAGTCAAGGCTGTGAATGAGAGAGGGCTGTACACACATATTAACAGTTCCACAGGCCTTCCTTTGAAGAAGAAATAGGACCAAAATAGATTTTAGCTGACATTCTCTTGTTAGCTCCAATCTGAAGAATGGTAGGTTGGTTTGAGGTGATCCTTGAAGCAATGATGAGCTAAGGAGGGTCGTTATTGCTTTTGGTGCAGATATTGTGCAACAAAATGAGTGGGCAGGGCTTAACATTAATAACTGTTAGCTCCAATCTGAAGAATGGTAGGTTGGTTTGAGGTGATCCTTGCAGCAATGACGAGCTAAGGAGGGTCGTTATTGCTTTTGGTGCAGATATCGTGCAACGAAATGAGTGGGCAGGGCTTAACATTAAAACCTGATCTGCAATTGCTCACCAACCATATGTGGTATGACTAAAGTTTATTGAGCAGGTTGGTTACCCAATGCAATGTTTTCAGTGCTATTTTGATTTTGCTGCATATTGATGAGATGTGTGACAAAATAGGGTTCAGCTGAAATTTCCTTATAAACACAGAATCGGAAGAATTTTATTCCATTTGAGTTGATACTTAACATAATGATACCTCATAGCCTGCAGGAATGGTCTGTCTCGTTTTCTTGGCAGATATTTTCCATTTTCGCCCATGTTTGTTGCATCTCATTCATCATTGTTAGCTTTTTCTAATATTTGTAGAACCTTAATTACTATTAAGTGTGTGCAACCCCCCCTTCCCTCCCCCCCACACAAACAAACGCATACACAAATTACTCATGTTACATCATGGAAACCATAATGCATTTTAACTTGGTTGATTTTTCATATATTGAACAAACTAATATTAAGAAAATGTCCCTTAACATATTGCTTAATTCATATAATATATAATATTGCTTAATAATTGTGATATAGCATCATTATGGTAATGTTGCTTTACTATTCCAATGTTGTTGTTATGGTAGAAATGATATACTGCTTAAATCTTCATGGTGGTGGCAGGAACCCAATGAGATTCCTGGCTTGCAGCCGACAACATCAGGAACTTGGCCAAAGTTGGTTGAGTTGATAACACACTGTCTAGACTGAGTTTGCAGGAAGAACAGCCATCAAATTACCATTTCCCCATTGAGTGGTGTAGCTGGGAACCACATTGCACTTTGCATGTGTGGTTGGAGTATTAATTTCATACAGGTTGTAAAACACTGCATGAAGTCACATTTATTCTTTCATCAACATTTATTCTATCATCACAGGAATCCTCATAGAGGCATTTCCAGAATAGGGAC
Organism: Apostichopus japonicus; assembly: GCF_037975245.1. Classification (NCBI taxonomy): domain Eukaryota; kingdom Metazoa; phylum Echinodermata; class Holothuroidea; order Aspidochirotida; family Stichopodidae; genus Apostichopus; species Apostichopus japonicus. Next base: position 18,309,934 of record NC_092575.1, on the reverse strand, counting down.
TGATATTGACCGTCCTAAATTTCTGTTAGTTTAAAAAAAAATAAGGATAAATTGTATACATACAGTATATTTGATAGACAGTATACATAATATATGTGTTCAAGATCTTGCCACAAAGGCCAGTGTCTGCAGCTCAGCATTATACAAGTATGGAATTAGATGTTGTGTTACGTGGCCTATATCTCAGGACGTAACAGATACAGGGATATTGTGACGCTGGCCAGTTTCTTAGGACATAATCATCACACTTCATTAACTTTGCTATATGGTGCCATGTTTTACAGATAAAAACGTTGTAATTAAGCAATGTGTAAGTATACTCGAGTTTTCAAATTTGCTTGCAACTATATTGAATCAATAATTTCCATGCATGGGATATTTTCAACATATATCACCCAAAAATGGTAATATTTGCAGTGGTTGGGATAACTTGATAACTTGTTGGTACATGACTCTGAAAATTATTACAGTACCAGCTATACTTGTAAGACTGTACCCATGCTATTGGTATAGATCTGCATTTATTGGTTCTTAGCAAATAACCATCCAACATATGAAAATCAATTTAATACTGTATAGCTTCTCAAATTGATTCAGTTGAAATCTGAATTTTATTGTCACCAACAATTAACAATATGCCATCTAATTGCAATGAATGAACTCAAGAAAGCATTTATTTGCAAGGAATAATTTGTCTACTAAAATCCAAAGTGCTATTCAAAATGTAAAAAGAACTTTCTTTTTTTTCCAACTTGACAGTTGCTAGAAGTACCACATACAGGTTTTAAACTGCTCTAACAAGTTCAAAGGAAAAGTTCAGTCATACAGGTCATCTAATTTTCATCTTTTTTTAATTGATTCCCCTAACTAATTTTAATTAAACGTTAAATCAATTAACGATTTAATTAATTGACTGATCACTCACTCAATCAATAATTACAGTGAGACAATTCATTAAAAATGATTCAATTGAAATAACTGGTTGTCAACTTGTCAGAATATATCAGCTTTATCAACTATTCATACAACTCATTTTAAACCATTTGACCAATATGTACAGGGAAGTTGAAAGAACAGAGAAAATTCAGAAAACAAGTCATGACTTTGGAATGAATTTGTCCCAATTCAGCCAACTTAAAGGACATCATATTTCTTAATTTGTCCAGTTTGCAATTTTGTCTTAAAAGCATGCAGTGGTCCTTCAAATTCAAATTAAAGGTAAGTAACCTAAGACAACCTATGCAGCTTTAGAAATAATTCATTAAGGCAGGGATTGCAAGCTATGGAGGTGCAAGACTTCATGTGACTTGATCCTCCCCACCTGGAAATGTTGAAAAATGAAAGACTTTTACTGTGCCAGGACCATATCCTTGACAAAACCTTATGCCTGGAGAAGTAAAGGGAAAAACCCAACCTGTATCAGCACAATTGCAAGGGGCATTTTGTGATGTTCCAACCCCATCCCAAGCAAGGGCGGCGGAAGCACTTTTAATCTGGGGGGGCACCGACATCAAAGGGCACTTTGCAGAAATTCGATTAGACTGATGCAGCCTTATATTTAGTACCCTTTATAACTCTTATTGTATTATCTTATTTGCGTATACACATCACTCCATCAACACCCCCCCCCCCCCCTTCAAGGAAAATATGCATACTAGCACTGCAATATCCAATGTGCAAATTGGGAAACAAGGAACAAGTTTTCTTTTGAGACAAAATGAGGTGAAATCATGCTAGTTGCTAATGTAGGAATCTTCCGAATTAGAGTTTATTTCTTGTTAATATCTTAACAATTTTTTCCATTCGAAATAGCTTTGAGTTTGACCCACAGAAATTCATTTAAAGTCAGGGGCGTAGCCAGAATTTGCAAAATTGTATGCACGACTATCTGAGTGGAGCGCCACCATCGGTTGGCGCGGAGCGTAGAAGAAAATTTTTGGTTTTACAAACCCCTCAGATGGCCGGAAACGGCCCTTCCCGAGTGTTCATTCTGGTTCCCTGGCCTCTTGCTAACTTGAGACACCTCAATTTTTATGGAGAAAAAAGGCACATTTTTAACCTGAGGAAAAGTGGGGGGGCACGTGCCCCCTGTGCCCCCCCTGGTTCCGCCGCCCTTGATCCCAAGGATTGGCACTTATTGCAGAATATCATAATTTTCACTTCAACAATGAAGGGTTTTAAGTTTTATTATCCCCCAAATATACTAGATTTTCCAACATGGGCACTCTCTTTGTCAAGTTCATGATACCTCTACTCCGTTCTCCCAGTAGCATATTCCAACAAATGGTTATTAAGATATGTGTTTATCATTTTACTTGATGAGGGTAACTTTTCAGCTACAGAAGCTAGTGACAGACTTCCAAGAAAATACACATCAAGCAATCATTAACAAAATATAGATAAAAATGAAGGTTGCAACCCAAATCTTTTCCACTTTAATATATTGATGAGCCACCCATGCCTGATGTAGATTTCCTACAAATCTAAATTTTCCTTCTTTTTTTAGCTTCTTTGCAGCATCATTCAACACTATAATGGACATAGCTCTGAATTAATGGAAGTAATCAAAGCTCTCTTCCACGCAATTTCAACCTGAACTTCATGGGCCTCCTGTCTTGCAAGGTTGAAACAGATTCTTCCAGAGTTTGATTCAACTGCATAGGAGGATGCATTAGAATTCCTTGGTGCAGTTTACACATCATCATGCACTTCCTGTAACCAAAGCCAGTGCAAACTTTTAGATGAGTAAGAGATATAGATTGTTCTGTGAAAAGCATCAAAGCAAAAAAAAAAAAAAGTAAGTGAACTTTTCAATATATTATTTTAAATTATGCCATGTTGGCCCAAAATATGCAAATATTCAAATATGGTCACCTTTGGTCAAAATTCTATAAACTGTTTTTATTACCACTTTTGAGGAAATTTACCTCACAGGGACATTCAGTCATCTTGTGTGTTCATTAAGAATGTCTGAGAACAATTTGGACTAAGGACCTCCATGAAAGTAACTTGTTGAAAACTTCTAGCAATTATAGCATCCTATAATTTGGGTCATATACAGACTACCTTTAACATTGAAACTGATTGGGAATTTGCTTTAGGTTTGCAGGGAATTAGCCATTTTTAAAAGAGGTATTATGGCACCAGTTAGATCTGACTGATAAACTTGCATCAATACAATGAGGATGCACATTTTGTAAGGCTGGGTTTAGATGATAGTCTGTATCTGATTTATAAGTTTGTTGCTCTTAATAGTAATTCTGATAATTTTAAGTAAAAGCTGAATGAAAGTTTTCATTTATACCTGATAATCCAGAGGGTAAAGGAACAAATGGAAATTGCAATAGAAATGCAACATTGTTGTAATGAGTAACTTATTTTTTCCTTTCCAGGTACTTCTTCTTACATACAACAAATGAGATGAAGTGGACTTCCTGCAATGAGACTTGGCACTGTCGGGCAAACTCCTATCCAGTAATTCCAGTATATCCTAGTAACAAGGGCTATATGTCATGCTTGAGTATGCAGGGGCACCTTGAGGTGTGTCTAGATTGCAAAGATCTTGAAGGCTTTTGTGAGTCCTGGTGAGTTCCTGCAAATTTCCTGTTTTTGTCATATTGTTTTCATTCCATGCTGTTTTGTGTTATGTAAAATTGTTTTAATATGTAACACAATGCATTTTTGTGAAGTAGCAGTATGTGTGTTTATGAGTGTAATGCTAATAGCCTGTCATTACGATAACTCAATAAACTGACAAATGAACAGGAGTCAAATTCTGAAACTATTAGTGATGTAAGTTAATGGCCAGAATTCATACGTTGGAAATTTTCAGGTTTAGAATCCAGCTTGAGTTATAAGGTAGCATACGCCCATTAAAAGCCCCATTGACTTACACACTAAATCACAAAAGTAATGTGGTCTCTAAGTCTAGATAGAAGTTTTCACTAGCTAAACGCTACCCATCACCGGATAGCTGACAAGTTGGCCTTTCATGGCACCATCAATTTTCCGTACCATGACCATGAAGATTTTTTGCTATCCGAGCCGGAAGTTTTCGTCACACTTGTAAACAAATCTCTTCACTCAGTGGTAAACAAATTTCCTCCGCTGCTCCCGGGAGGCCTAAAGGGGTCTAAAATTGCCTCAATTGACCCAATTTTCTCACCACATGTACTTCCATTCATGCCCTTCAACATGCAAGCCACAAAAACTAGATTATGATTGATAACAGGTCACAAAAGATGTTCTCTCGCTGCTTTTCGGCACTTTTCCTGAAGGAGAACAATCGAGCGGATTGATATAGACTCTAATAGGAGTATGCCACCATAATGATCCCATTGAGCAGTTCTAAATACTGTATACAGGCATCTTTTCATATGGACTGTAGATCTCTGGTGTTATGTCTTTGCCAATTTATTAAGTGTTGTGGAAAGAGTTAATTTCACATAGGGTGACATGTATATGTGAAATTAATTAACTAGCTAATTGTATTCTTTGCTATATGTACTTTGCAAAGGGATTATTATAAATAGTGCACATACTGGAGAAAAATGGTCCAGTGTGACGAAATTACACTAAATCACCATTGTCGCCCTAAGTGGTGAGTTTATGCTATGTTGTCCTAAGTGTTGTGAAAAGAGTTAAATTTACCTAGAGCAAAGATGTCGCCTTAGGAGCTTTATGTGCAATTCACTATTTTTTAATTAAATACTTTGGTATTTGTATTAGGCAGAGGGATTATTATAAATAGAACACCATCAGTCCGGTTCTCCTTCAATACTAATCTCTCCAAAAAGGACACAATTTTCTGGTCAATGGTTCAAGAACGGGATTGATAAAGTATACCGTTTGTATTTGAAACCATTACTTCATCTAGCCAAGGATCTGAAGAATTATTAGTCTCCAGTAGTTCTTGATTCAGTGGTTCATATTCAATTCATGTTGAGTTTTCAGGAACTATTACCAGTTATGCAACGTGTCAGGGCTAGAGTCACTAAATTTCAAAAATTTTCAAAAATTTTAAAAGTAACTCAAACACAAGTTCATGGACAGTCTTCCCATAGATCTAGATTATGCAGTGACCAAGACCAAGATTCAACTCAAACGTAGGTTTCATAAAAGTGATATCTTGATTAAGTATCTTGATAGTCACTGACTTTTTCATGTTTGCTAATAGTGGTTGTACCAGATGTCATTGTCTTAAACTCCACAAGTCACAAAGTAGCATTAATATTCGGCATACCTTTTTTTCTAATAGGGTTGTGAATGAGTGGAATGGTTTGCCTGAGAAAGTTGTACTTGCAAGTACTGTAGTGTGAATGGGTTTAAGAATGCTTTGGACAAACACTTTAAGCATTGTAATCGGGTCTGATCGTTTGTGTCATCAGTTTTCTTCCCTCTCCTATAGGGTCTTTGATGGGGACTTGAGTGTCCCTCCTGATCCTCTTTCTTTACTAAACTACAGTAATCTAAACTAATAAGGTCAAGCATAAAGTATGTGTGCTTAGGCCTACGCAATTGCAGAAGCCAACCTCCTTAACCGTTTTGAACTAGCACTTTTAAGGTTAACTTAACCTTTTAGAAGGTAAGCTTAACTTTTTCTTTGGAACACAAACACTGTTGAGCAAGAGTCGTGCCAGCAATGCCACTGCATGAGGGAAATTCACAGTGACAGAGTAAATAATTGCTTTCGCACCCACGGATGAACACATGTTAGGTATATTACTATCACTAATCTGGGGAAAGTGCATTTAAGAATATAAATATGTTTATCAGCTGGTCAACAGTTATTTAAGGTATCATTTAATTGTTTTCATTTACTCCATTAGTGATCTTCCCTTTTCCAACAGCTTTACTGGAAAGACTCTTGCTCAGCCGCATTACACAAACACTTTACGAACAGAATACTGCAGATAGCTGATCGTTAACTATGTTAGGAATCCACATGCAGTTCTGGTTATAAAAAAAGTAAGAGACAAGATCTGTTTTTCAATCTATGTTTATGGTTAACTACGATTAAGAATAATGAATTGTAATTTTAATAAATGAGCCCTTCAGTACTGATAACCAGGATTTTAGTTATCTATTTTTTCTTTCTTTACAGTACAGAAATGCAGGGTTGCACTACACCATTTCCAACAGAGGAAGTATGGCAGAAAACAGGTGGAATTTTACATATAAATGCCGAAAATGTGCTGGACAGAAAGGTTCAACAAACTTTTGGAACATTGACACCTCATTCACTTACTTGAGGAAACCTTTTCTCATAGATGTTGAATAAACAGTTGTAAGAAGATTAACATGTAGAATTGGTTCTGAAACTAAATCAGTATTTATGAACTCCTCACATCTATGATCTCACCATAAAAGAACAGAAGCAAGTGTTTGATTTTGAAGAGTTAGCAACTTAAAATTAGGAAAAAGTTTCATATTCAAGAAGAAATCAAATTTCAACTTAATGATAAAGAATGGGATGATTGCATGGGTAGGTGTGAAAAACCTCTCAGCTACCTCAAAGGGGAAAAGTGAAAGTAATACCCATCACCTCAGAGCTTATACCATCACAGACTTACACTCACTAAGTAGTACGTGTAGCTTATTTGATGGGGAAGTTGTAGATCTTGTGAGTAGCCTACTTCTGTGCAGTGTAGCAGAGCAAAAGCGACAGAAGTTTAAAAGCATATGTTACTACTCAATGTGGTGTAAGAATCGGCTGAACTTAGCCCCATGCTGCATTCAGAATAAGCTTAGGCCTATATACATTTAGAGATATGTAACTGGAATGCTCACACCTTTGCAATTTCAGACCAAGATTGGATGGCATGGGCTGATGACATAAATGAAAAGTTGGCAAAACATACATCAGCCCCAGCAAGTTACACAGAGGGATGCAGAATGTGGACAGGTGCCTACACCATCAGTAAGCCAGGGCACCAGCATATGGCATTATTTTCACAATGCTAACCCTGGCAGCTAAGAGAAGAGGCAGCAGAGTCCACATTCTGACATATATGCTCTTCAAAGTATTGTGCAAAGTAAAGAAATCTTAAGGACCAAACCATTTGACATCTCCTACATATGCCACAACAGCCTACATGTGGAGAGAGGTGTCACATCTCTCAACAGTATCTTACAGTGCAACACAGCAGAAAGCCTTGAAAGTTTGATGGCACTTGCCAAGTTTATGGTCATCAGCTTGATTGCCTACTTCCCTGACTGAGTGATACTGTTTTAACTCATAACAGTGAGGGCGCGAAATTACTGGCATCACTGATAAATATTGTCATCTTCATCATCAGTGTAGTTTTTCATCCTAGAGTAACTGGTCATGAATCAGTTGATCTTTCTTATAGATACTGGACTGGTTTATGTTTTTAGTTCTACCATGTAGCTTGTACTTTCTCTCTCTGAGTTGTGCTCTCCTCCACTGTATGCTCTGCCTCTCTTACATAATTCATCACATTGCTGTTTTCTTTGCATCTATTTCAGAGTCTGGATACATGGACTATTTGAGCTCACCTTTAATACTGCAGCTTCCATCTTCCTGGCTATGGACTCTTCAGGCACATTATATGTTATGTGTAGTCCCTGTACTGACCAATGCAGGAAATTGTGGTACTATGTTCTGGATTGGTCACAGTGAAAGCCTTATTGATGACATCTGCTTTTGAGTGGAAGTCTCAAAACGAGTGGACCATAATCATTTGCTGCAGGTGGGTGTCTCAGATATTTTGTTTAGCTTCCTGCTGTCAGTGTGGGATATTAGCAGAGAACCCTTTGCAGCATTTGGCATACATGGAAATGTGTACTTCCTGCCCCGCTTGCATACAAATGAATGCTTTTGGCAATATAAATGATTTCCACTGTAGTACTTTGCAAGGCAGTCTAAACATGTTGATAAAGTGCTTTTGATATTTAAGATATAAGGATCTTTATTGACCATAAAAATTGACATTCATAAATACATCGAAATACATAAAAATCTGATTCTTAAAACGAAAAATTAAGACTACTAAGTCCATGTTCTGACACATATATTTGGCCTATTTCCTACATAATACATTGGCAAGATTGAGAATAGCCCTTTACAAGAAAGAACGCCTGTATCTCTCAGTTCGGCATCTCATGACAATTAGTCTGCCTGTTTGATTGCTGTAATCTACCCGATGCCTCAGAGGATGTTGGGATGACATGATTGACTTCATATTACTCTGTGATACTCTGACAAGCAACTCATCTACTGAACTGAGGTCATGTGACCGAAAACTTTCCTTGCTTAGAAACTAGTCTATTTAACTTGGTCATGTCTCTAGCAGTAGTATTTTCACCCCACGCGGCTAAACAGAATGTAATGGTGGTCTTGATTGCCGATTTTAATATAGAATAGAGAAATGAGAGTTGGTCTAGTCTGAATAAATTAAGCTTCTGTAATAGGAACATACGCTGATTAGTTTTTGCTAGAATATGTTTTACATGTTCATCCCACTCCAATTTATCAGTGATGGTTTCTCCCAGGTATTTATAAGATTGTCAAGTGCCTCTTAGTCACAGTTTTTGCAGGAACATAGAGGAGAATACTGCTTTAATATAGTCAGTGCTCTGCGGAGTGACTTGAGTAGGTGAACTTGATCTAACAGGTTAAGGTCACTTTCAGAATGAGTAGTTACAGCCATTGTACTACTGAACCCTTAACATGCCTTGCCATAGGCATCAGTTGTGAGACACTTTACCATTAGTGGATTCTTACCTGTAAGTTATTTGGATTCACAAATCTTTCCACCATTTTGTTCATCTCCGAAATAGGGCATCTTTGCTGAACAGCTCTCATTGCCTGGACATTGAACCTTGTGATCCCTTCTTCTTTTCATTTCACCCATTAAGCACAACTTGTTACTGTGATGGTCACCAATAGCAAATGTATCCATGGTGACATTCGCAACTATTACATCTCTGCATTGGCTTGCTGGAGCAAATGGAGTCTTACTTCTTGCATTATACTCAGAGGGTTTTGATATGATCATATTCTGCCTGAATTGGAAAGTCTTTGGAGAGGCCATGCAGTTGCAGTGTCTTCTTAATTAGACCCCTCTTTTGTGCATATTATTTTTCATTAATTTCTTTCATTACCTGTAGGTACAAACTGGTTGTAGGGTACTGACAGCAGGACTGGGAAGAGACATGCTGTTGAGCAATCTACGAGCTGCACTTGAACTGCCCACTACTCAGAGGCAGCCGTTCCTGGGAAAGGCAGCCATATACCTGGAGCTCATCCTGTAGTAAGTAATGTTTATATGTACATGTTATTGTGTCTGGGCTGGGTAAAATATAATTCCTTATGCTAGGTATCCAAGGTCAGCTCTGTGCATCGTTGTCTTTGTAGAGAATTTCAGAGTGTTTGGTAGACCAAACCAACTGTGAATAGGAAATAACGACTTTCAAACAGCATGTGTTTGTATTTGATAAGATGTGTGTGTGTGCGTGAAGCTATGGGGTTGGAATGGGATTTATTGTGATTGGTGATTACCCAGTATGTGAACATAGAGCATTCGATATTATTTATAATTCCTTTTGAAACAGGAGTACTGGAGCATGAAGTTGATGCACAAATTTAGAAATGAGAGGAACACATGCAAGCAGAAAAGAGGAGAAGAAACATTGGGGGCACCTGTTCCACTGAAATTAACCTAGTAGATGACCCAGCTAGCAAACAAAGGCATAAAATGTAAGTTCAGGTATAACTTTTGAGAATGAAGCTCATCTTGAGGAGAATAGACATTAAATAATTAACATACTAGACTAAAATTGCATTATGCAGTGCTATTCACAAATTTGATTTGATTTGATTTGATTTATTTGTTTTATCACATGAATATATACAATGTGATAGGAAGTCCTCTAAAAAATCTTCAGATGGCTTAACAAAGTAGAGGACTCCCTGTTAAGAAAAGGAAAAAGTGAACTAAATATATCAGAAAAAATGAACATGTTCAATTAATAAGATGCAATAATTTTTTGAATAAAGTTTCTTCTGAATGATTTTGCAGAAGGTTTATTTGTAATATTATATTGCCTGATAGAGAATTCCATGTTTTGATTGTACATGCCCTCAGTGATAACATCCCCATTGTAGAATTATACCTGTTATAATGTGCATTGCCTGAAGATCTGGTATTGTAATGATGAATTTCATTGATTGATATTAAGTAGTCATTAAAAGCATTTGGTAACAGTCCATTCCATGCCTTATAAGCAAATGTAGCAAGGTTAACCCTAATAATGTCATCAGCTTTTAACAACTTAGAACGCTTAAAAAGAGGATTTGTGTGGTCCCGTGGTTTGGCATGTGTTATATGGCGGACTGCTCTCTTCTGTGTTATACAAATGGGATTCAGATTGGTATATCTAGTACCAGACCATATGTTACAACAATACGTTATATGTGGCTGGACTAATGTCTGATAGAGAATCTTTAATATGTGTGTGGCAGATAATGCTTAGGCTTAGCTAAAACAACGGTGTTTTTTGCAACTTTTTTACAGACAGTTGTAATGTGGTCACACCATTTAAGTTCATGATCTATATATATGCCTAAAAATCTAGTACTATTGACTTGTTGTAGTCTTTTACCTCCCATAGTAATATCAGCATTCCATGTAAAATTTTTAGAAGTATTAAAAACTATATAGTTTGTTTTATCAATATTCAATGATAATTTGTTGCCAGCGAACCAGTCGCTGAACTTGTCTAATTCAGTTGATACTTAAATATGAAATAAAGTTCTCGATTGTGATACGAAGAAAATATTTGTGTCGTCAGCAAACAAAACAACTTTAACTTTATCAGAAACATTGGTAATGTCATTAACATATAGGATAAAAAGCAATGGACCAAGTATAGAGCCTTGTGGCACACCACATTGAATTCTCTCCGGTTGGGAATGAGCATTTTTGTAGGATGTATATTGGTAGCGGTTTGCTAAGTAACTGTCGATCCAATTTAGGGGGGTTCCTCTTATGCCGTAACGGTGTAATTTATTAAGCAGAATTGTGTGGTCTATTGTGTCAAAGGCCTTTGAGAGGTTCAGGAAAACCCCGACACAGGTACTAGATTACTATAAGATTACTATACAAATTGTCAATGGCATCAGCTAGGGCTAGCTCAGTGGAGTGTTCCAGAACGGAATCCATACTGTTCCTGGCATAAAATGTTATATTTTGAAATAAAGTTGGAAATACGATTATACATAAGCCTTTCAACTATTTTGGAAAAACATGATAATAGTGATATAGGTTGATAATTTTCAAAGTTTTCTGAATCCCCTTTCTTAAAGACAGAGATGAACTTGGCAATTTTTAGCATATCAGGAAAAATACCGGTATTGAACAACAAATGCAAATATGGGTTAATGGTTTGGTAATAAATAGGATAACTTGTCTTACAATACCAGGCTTAAAATCATCGTATCCAGCTGCTTTATCAGGTTTCATGCAAGAGGTTGCTGTTTTTAGCAACTCCTCGTCACTGACAGGATGAGAAAACATGGAATGAGTGTTAACATCAATGTTAACAGATTCCTGTGATTTACGTTTGTGGTTGATTTTACTTGCCAGTGATGGCCCCAGATTGACGAAAAAGTCATTAAATTTATTAGCAATATCATAGTCGGTGTTAATCTCTTTGTCACCATCCTTGAAAGAAGAGGGATACGATGATTGTTTCCGACCTTTATGGAGTAGTTGGTTAATGGTATCCCATGTGCCTTTTGGGTTACTCCTTGCATTATAAAATTTATTGTTGAAATATAATTTTCTAGAAAATTTGATAACATGATTGAGCTTATTGCGATATTGAGAATAAATAGTTTTATTTACACCAGACGGGTTCTTAATATGTCTTTTAAATAGCTTATTTTTTCTTTTGATAGAAACTAGAATACCTGCAGTAATCCACGGGTGTCTCTTTCGACGTCTCTTAGATTTGGTGACGAATTGCTCAGGAAAGCATTGATTATATATGGCATTGAAATTGTTATAAAACATAGAATAGGCAATGTTTGCATCAGTTTGGGATGAAACATTTTCCCAAGAAGCATCTCAGATTGTTGAGAAGAAATTCTGTACATTTGTCTTGCAGTAGTTCCTTACATACATAGGGCCCCTTTGCCTACTTTTGTGTATGGCAGTTTGGAGAAATATTGGATAATGGTCACTGAGATCGCTTACAAAGATACCAGTTATTAGTTTGCAGTCATCATTGGTTATAACATTATCTAAAAGAGTTGCAGACGTGCAACCCACACAGGTAGGTTTGGTAATAGTAGGAAAAAATCCACTGGCATATAGTAAGTTTAAAAAGTCAGCAGATTTAATATTGTCAGCAAGATCAATATTATAATCACCCATAATGTACGCACTATGTCGTTCATTCAAGAGTTGGGTTAAAATTTTGTTTACGTGTGTCAGAAAAATATGCAGTGAACTTTTTGGAGGCCTATAAATTATGCCTATGGTATAATTTTTCTTTGCTGATGTTATGTCAACCTCTATGAACAATGACTTAATAGAATCATTGAAAATGCTTATATCCTTTCTGAGTTTGAAATTTAAATCGTTGTTAACAAATAAACAAACACCGCCACCTCTCCTTTCGGGACGATGCCTTTCAACAAGCGTATAGTTATTGATATGGATTAGGGGGGATATATCTGCAGTAAGCCAGGTTTCGGTAAATCCAATGACAGAGAAATCCTCCTTCAATAGAGACATAAATGTAGTTATGTCGTCTAAGTTTTTGTTAAGGCTTCGACTATTATGGTGGAATAAAGACAATATGTGTTCGCTAGACATCTTGTTGTATGAATCAATATCGTAGTAATTGCATGCGATAGCTTCCTCCCCTGTTTCAAGGTATTTTGCAGCTTGCATCGCTATAAATATATAAATGTATAACATGAACGCCATCATCTTTGCATAGGTTCGGCTGAAGAATCCTTTGTTCTGACATTTCTCGCTCTGCTGAGATTAGGAATAAATGTTTTCTTCTTTAGTCTGATAGTTTGAAAGCCGTCTTCATCTAGGGATATTTGCCATTTTTGGGGTTGGATGATTCCCCTGTTTGTGCTTGCCCCCTCCATCCGCTGAGATCCAGTCTCCGGTTTTGTTCTCCGTTGTTCTACTACTTTTTGTGTTGGCAATGTCGTCTTTTGTTCAGTTCGCTGTTGTTGGTGGGTTTTCTTTGACTCCTGGTTAGGATTACTCGGGTGTCTGGAGTTCGCGTTATTGTTCTTCTTTGCTGTTGAATCTGTGTTTTGTTCGGATTTCTGTGCCCTGACCTCGTTAGCTTCTTGAATAGCGTGATCGTCCTGTTCAACCGACCCAGTGACTTATCCCTCAGACTGATATTGTGTTTCGTTGTCATGTGTATCTAGGGTCGAGCCAGTGTCTGTGTTGTCATGGCGATACTCTTCAAACGTTCTTGGCATTTAAAGGATCTGACCTTTGGGCAATTAGCTTCCCGGTGCCCTTGGACATCGCAAACTTTACATTTGTAGTTAGGACAGTTTCTCCTGATGTGATCGCTTTCCAAACACAAATTGCATACTTTAGTTTGACCATTGTGCGCTAAGTTCATATTAATCCCGTTAATTCTAATTGCGTAAGGCAAGCTCTTGTGTTCTTCAGGTAGTTCTAACTGTACATATCGTATTCCATTCTCGATATTTGGGAATCTGGGGAAGGTCTTTCGTTTCCATTCGCCTCTTATTTTACACCCATACTCACAAAGTTTTCCTGTTAGATCTTCATCCTATATGAATGAAGGTACTCCGAAAACACTAACAGTTAGGAACGTTCTGTTGACACCAGTAGAAACTGATTCCCATTCACGAGGAGTCCACTGTCCAAAATAAGATCAGCTTGTTCCTTTGCTTTTAATGTGATAATCCAGCATCCTAAAGATTTCACACAACTTGCAATTCCGTCTCTACCAACATCATTCATGATAGCATACAAAATCTCAGTATCTTTATATGAACTGTCGGCAACTCTGATGCTACACTCCTTTAATTTCTCCACTGTCGCAGAATCCATACTAACAATCTTGTAGGCTAACGAACGTCACAAGACGTCGTTGCCGAGATCTCCAGCAGAAAAAGTATTCCAAAATTGGAATAAAATAAAATTTTCTGTAGAAAATATAAGAGCTCCTCAAGGAACAGTGTTAACAGGTTGACGGTCCCATACAAAAAAGTCCTGCATAAAATCCTGCAGGATCTGCGGGATTTTATGCAGTATCCTGCAGGATTTATGCCAGGATTTGGCCACATCCTGCATGCTTTTGAAGGATTCCTGTACATGCATCACGGAATCCTGCATGCATATGAAGGATTATTGTACGTTTGGAAGGGATCCTGTTCCATATACAGGAATCCTATAGGATTCCTGCAGGACTTTTTGTATGTGGTTGGTTATCCAATAACGGTTGGTTATCCAATTTTTTGACTTCATGAAGTCAGACCAACTTAAAATTGATCTCAAGGATTGGGCTTTTTGATAGGTCTATTTAAAGGTAGAGATATGCACTAGTTAATTGCAATTTCAGCCCTCCAAACTAGTGTAGGGATATGCACTAGTTAATTGCAATTTCAGCCCTCCAAACTAGTGTGGGATATGCAATAGTTTATTTGCAATTTCAGCCCTCCAAACTAGTGTAGGGATATGCACTAGTTTATTTGCAATTTCAGCCCTCCAAACTAGTGTAGGGATATGCATTAATTTATTTTCAATGTGACCCTTCAAACTGGTGTAGGGATATGCACTAGTTTATTTGCAATTTCAGCCTTCAAAACTCCAGGAAGTTGCGGGTAAGGAACCTGAAAAAGTTTGTGGTCAGGACCATTGACAACGTGGTTTATACACGAAACCTAAGATTTATGTATATATCCAAAAATATTCGTTATTTTTAATTAACTTTCCCTGCGTCAGTTTATCATCAAAAGCTCTATGAGGTAATAACATGTTTCATTTGTAACTTTCTAAGATTTTGACTGATATGATGCTTTTTTTGTAGTTTGACGTGAAGTTAGGTGTTGCAGAAAATGTACGTTTGCAGTGTATGCTGAGGGCAGCTATGGAGACCAGGTACAATCAGGTAAGTTCGTCCCTCACTTTTTAAACATCTTAGGTCCAAGCATGTGTTATATTATGTGATATGCCTGCTACTACTGTACTAGATGGAATAATTATTTCAGTATGTGAACGAAGACGTTACAAGTATTCATATTTGCTTGCATTTCATTTTTATATTGTAGGTGATTTCTGTTGGTAGACAGCATAAGGCTAGATAGGTTGTACATATTCTGCGGTATTTGCCAGTAGCACCCTCAGTTTTATCACAAGTTTTTGTAGTATAAGATGGCCGTGTCCATGTGTTTGATAAAGGTTACTGTTGTGTTCATATTGTTGTTGGCGTTGGTACATAATAGTATTCCATGGCATTGGGATTAGTTGGTCATATGTACACTTAGAGTTGTAATAAATAAGCTGTATTGATTCCCTTCAGCTATCATCTATTGACAAAGCAAATATTTTTTTTAGATAGTTATGGATTTTGGACAAATTTAAGATTTTATATCTTATTTTTTTTGATCATATGTCGGTTAAAGCCATGATTTTTAGAATAGAAGGTTAATTTTTGACATGAGAAGCATTGTGGGTTGCATGGCATAAGCATTTAAAAGAGCCTTCTACTCCTTAATATTAAAGAAGCCATTCACTCTTTAATATTTTCTGAGCATTAAAGGAGTGTTCCAACATTTAAAAGCTAGTTTATGATTTTATCAAGCATTGTTTATTACACATTTGTTTTCCTTTTCCTCCTATTTTTTTATGTAGAGCTTGCTAGTGGGGAAAAAAATACCAGCGCTTAAAGAGAAAAACTGTGTTCTGCCTTCCCTTGCCATACTATATCTCCCCCCCCCCCCTTGGATGTCGCAACCAGACTCCTCTAACCACCCAATCCTTTACATATAAACAATGTCCAATCAATTGCCAGGTAGTGTTTATAGAGTTATTGAACAGTATGTTTCAATTATCAAGGAGACTTCTCTGCATATGCTGGTCTTCTCTACTGATTTCAAATGCTAGCTAATGGCTAACTTGATCAATTGTCTTGCATTCTTTTCTTGATATAGTTTTGCCTTCTTTTGTGTAATCTAAATTATTAAGTCACTCACTGTTTTATTTAAAGGCAAAAATGAAAAATGAAGGGATTTTTTTTGGATCAACAGATAACTTCTGGAGATGAATGGAATAACCCCAATGTTGGATGCTTCTCGGCCAAAAGATGTTTTTCTCATCAACTTCAAAGCAGTTGCTACATATTGATAGATAGTGTTCAAAGTTAAAAGTCTGCGAAAGCAATAGTAATAATAATAATAAATCCAGACCAGGTACTAAATGCATTTAACATGTGCACACTTCGGCAGCCGCTGCTGTGAGTATCCACCTTTATAATTACACTCATGATTCTTAGAGCAGGTTCCTTTTTTCTTTACTTGGATTTTGATCATTTTCTTTAACATCTTTTAGGCCATCAGCTGAAGGGCGAAATTCGCTTGTTTCGTTCCAGCAACTGCGGGTCTAAAATATCTCTACAGCATAAAATACATAAATTAATGAAGATTAATTATCCAAAAGTTCTCCATGTGCTTTCCTGCAGTTTTTTTGCAATGTCGCTCGAAAGATCGAACTATATTTTTTATTGCGTATGTTATTAAAGAAGCCTGCCGTTTTACGTTCAAAAGTTGTGCGCCAGTGAGATATCTGTATCATGTGATATGAATTGTCCAATGAGCCATGAGTTCTGTGTGCAATCTTTGTAGAAAACAACAAACATGGCGGCTCCCACGGGCGCTAGTCAGTCTCCGACACACAAAAATCTACAGTGCTCAGTGCACATTGAGTCTGTAAAATTTGAAGCAGTCAAGGCACACGAATAAAAGATGGACTAAAGTTACTTCCTGTGCTAAAGATTGGCTTAATCTCAGCGGCGGAGACAGTGATATCACCGTACTACGAATTACTCCATGACCTACTACGATCAAGCGTGTGTTCAACAGCATAGTATGATGGGGTTCCATGATAAGTGTTACAGGCGGTTCATTGATAGCAAGCACATTGCTGCAAGAAATCGGACAGTTCCAGAGGAGACCCCATATGATTTGAAACGAAGAATTGACGGAAAAGATCGAGGAAACCAAGCAGAAGCTCTGGTGTATTGCCTGTACAATGTATTATTTGTGGGAAAAGAATCAATACATTACTCGGCGTCGCAAACGGGTGCAGGACAAGCTGCAGCAGGCAGAGACTTTCGATGGAGGTAAGCCTAAGCATACTACACGACTCTACCTGTACTTCTGTGGCATAGTTGAAGTGTTAAGAGAAGTTGCATAATGCAAGATCAGTAGCTCTTGAGGGATAGAATCCAAGTCAAAAGGGCACAGTGTTGGACCTGAACATAATATAATTAGTGGCATGGTCATCTGATTTGTTTAGTTATAAGGTGGTAGGAATGGAAATTTGTTTCAAATTCTCCTTCTAGGGCACTAGCCTAAGTGTTTAATACAGGCTTCATAGTTTTCTTACTGTGGCCCTTTATTTGAATGATAGAGATATTATATTAGTTAGAAAAAATAAGTGTAACAAAGGTGCAATAAGGCTAGGTTTGCAAGGTCTTATGGTCAGCCTGTCTAGCTTTACCAAAATGAACAAGTATCTGACTCCTTTATTATAAGTAACAGATATAATATACCATTGTATAATTTAAACCATAACATTAAGAGATAATGTACTGTACTGTAAAAAAAAGCCTGTTTTAATTCTTCTTTGCATGACACTGGTTTGCAAACTTTGAATGTGTCTTTGTTTGTCCATAGAAGATGAGCAGATCACATGGTATATAAATAAAATTGTCTTAGTTCTTATTTGTTCAAACTTACATTTTGATCAACAGAAAATGCAAAACAATTTGCTTTTTTTATTTCATTTTATTAAAGTATTGCTTCGACAATCAGCAGAGCGGAAAAAAGATGAGCCCAGATTTTATGAATATTAGAGGAAAAGACCGTGTTGCCATTGAAGTGAGGTACCACTCTCTATGTTGAAGAAACTAGATACAATTCTTGACAAGGGAGACATACAGATCTTGAAAGGTAAAGTACTCTCTTCAATGTGTGGTTCATTGAGTGTTCAGGGCTGGATCTAGGACTTTTGGAATATGGGGGTCCTCCCCCAAGGAAAATTAAAAAATTCTCTAAACGCTTTGAGATGCAATATCAGGGTAATCTTTCCATTGAAATTATTAAAGTAATTTGCAACATATTTCTAGCTGAATTGTAATTATATTGGTACCCCATCATAAAATGTGAGACTCAAAATATCCAATTTCATGGTACAAGGTGTTATGTTCATCTCCTCCTCAGAGCAGAGTTTACCACCAACAAAAGATGCTTTGATCCAGCATGTTAAGCGCTGCACCAACCAGGCTGCTATTCACAGTAGGGCATTACAGCAAAGGATTGATGCACTCTTACCAAAGGGACATGGATGGAAACTTGAAAATGATCACCTTATAATCACTTGGATGACGAAGCCACCTGACCCAGATGTTTTGATTCAGTGTGTCAGCAGTAGCTGTAGAGTCGGCAAATGTCTTAAAGGAAGATGTTCCTGTATGAATGCACAACTACCTAAACAGACCTATGTAAATGTAGAAATTGCAGCAACTTCCAAGAAGATGATGAGATTGTTGATGCAGGTGAAGATGATTTGGAGGATGAACTGTGATGGTGTTAAATCTGGATATCTTAGTCTGAAATTTTACTCAAGTTTGAAGTTTGTGAAGAGGGTTAACTTTTTCCAAGTCATGTTGTCATTATTTTGTTCCCCAGAGTTTAAAGGAACCAGAAAACATGATCTTATTCATATATTCATTTTAGCTATTAGTAGTTTTACGTAGATTACCCTACCTACCAGACACCTTTGATAAATATCCACATTTTCTTCAAATCACACTTTTTTTTGAGAGGGGAGGGGAGGGGGGAGGAGGGTGTTATGGGCATGCTTTACCTCTTGCATATTCACAACTACATTTACTGATGACGATGATGCAAATACCGCGTCCTGAAACCAGTCAAAGGTTTATATACTGTTGTTGGGGAACCATCGCCCCTGACCCTGTTCCAATATCACGGTTCTTTATTGTTTGCCGTAACATTTCGTTACCTGTTTTATTCATATTGTTAATACGTTCTGTGCATCTGTTCAAGCTTTGACTGAAGGATATTCAAGTTTTTAGTGACTTTTATTTCATCTAATTATCTTCACCTCTACTACGGAATAGACTTTCCCTTTTCCATACCATATCTGACTTCCATGCAGTGAATTGAAGTGGATCCTGTTATAACAAGTACAACTGTCCTTGGATGAACTTTTAATCACTTATTAATTCCGCACCGCGCCTTTTGATGAAGAACCTGTATCTTGAATCATCGCAAAGGCCCAGCTCTACTACACCATTGAGTGTATCGACCCAGTCTTAATAGATACATTATTTCTTTCTATCTGTGGCTTAAGTTAACTGTCTTCGTTATTCACTTATTTGTACCATTCACCTTTATTATTCATATTATTTGTAGAATATAGAACTAGTATTATTCAAAATACCATTCGAAACCTTGTCGATCTTTTCTTTTATACGTTAACTCCCTTGGAAACTCTTTTTGCAGGAATACGAATTATAAACATGTCGTTTCAGTAACATGGAGAAAGTACCTAGTTTTGCAGAAGACTGTAGAAAGAGTACTAAGGTAACGGATATATACCGACTATAACTTTATTTCACATCTACGATATGCCATGACGTCTTAGTGTACCAACTTATATATTGATTTATACAAAAGAAATAGCTCACTGGTCTTGGGGCATTGGTACATCTCATTGTAACTAGGGATTTAGCTACATGTAAAGTAGAGGGGGAGGGGGTCGCATGTGTAAAACAGTTTGGATGGGGAGTGTAACAATTACGGAGAGGAACTTTTCATTATATGTGTATATTTACGAATACATGCACAGACGAAATGCATTCATAACATAGGGGGAAAATCTAAAAATATTTGATTTATTACAAAGCATTATATCTGAGTTTATTAAAAGTGGTACATTTTTATAATTAAAACCCTTAAGTTATAATGTGTAAAAATTGTATTTCATATTTCAAAGTTGAGAATGTGCTTTTTTTTACCATTTTGGCGAAAATGGAGGGGGGGGGGCACAACTTGTAATGCCTGAAAACAACCCTCACTGACCCTTAGACCAGAATCCTCTTCCACCATTCTTATAACCCTTACCCAACTATTATACACAAAAAAAATATCAGTCGTAATTAAACATATAAGAAAAGAGTGGTATGTATGCACCACTGTACCAAATCTAACGTTAGTGTGTTCCTAATACATAGCATCGTAGCACGTAATGTCTATATAACATATCCAATTTCGAGGGTGCGTTACGAAAATACTGCAGGAAATTTTTTGGAGAACTTTTAATATAATGTCTGTGATGCATTGAACTACCCAAAAATGCTTTAAAAATCTAGACCCGGTGTTGCTGGAACGAAACTGATTTTACAGCCTCTTTTTGAGTTTCAGCTGATGGCCTATTTAGCTTGACTTGTCACATTTCGATTTGTTTTGATTAATACCCAGTTGGCTTTATAAATTTGCTGACCACAAAAAAAAAAAAAACTACCTTAAAAGCAATGATGTCATAGATTATGGAGGATCTTTAAATGTTCTTTGAATATTCAATATCTTTGCCTAGCATTACCCTTCCTGCGAGTTGTTGACCAAAGCAAATCTTTAAAAGCAAAGGTGTCATAGAATATGGAGGATTTTGAATTTTTTGCTTTGAATCTTGACAGGTCTCGACTATGAAGTGTAGCCTTTTGTCGATCAGTCAAGAAGCCTTGATTTGTGGTGAGATCTCTACACTATGACTACACGGGGATCGTGGTCGAGGAGGAACAGGAGGATCAAATCATCAAAAACAAGATCCTATTCTTGCATAACCATGGTATCGTCTGCTGTGGTGGGTCCATAGAGGAGGCGTACTTCCTATCCCTCAACTGTGTAGCAGCATGCGAGATACAGGTAAAGAATTTGCTGGACTTGGTCCAACGTGGTCGGATTGCTTGTAAAACTTAGCAGTGTGAGGCCAAATGTTCTCTGGGTTATATTACAGTTTGTTCATTCTCCTCCATTTCAGAATATTTTGGAGACCTGTGAAATTTACAGAGTTTTCCTTTTTTAAGCTGTTTTTTAAAGAGCCGGGAATGGGGGAAGGGGGTTGAGGGATGAAAATGGACAAGATTAGTCAACTCCAAACACAAAGTAAATGGTATGGATTGAGTTAATCTTTGTTATGACCCTCTCCTCTGAGAAAAGTTATCTGAAATTTTCAAACTGTTTCCAAACAAAATAATCAATTTGGAATTTTTATTGTCTTGGGAATGATTGTATCTCCTAGCCTACACGGAACTTGATTTTGCCATTAGCGTAGTCTACTTCTGTATCAATATGTAGTCATTACACTCTTCTAACTCTCTAAACCTCTGAAGATTCTGCTTCTGTACAAACTTTTGTTTGCTTTTCTCCGAGTCATACTAGGCTCTGAGTAACAGCAGAAAGTCACCTGCAATAGCAAAGCCTGCTCCATGAAATGAAAAGAAAATAACAGCGGTTGAAAAAGTATGTTTGACTGGAATAATTGCTAGTCTTGATGCAACTTGCCGACTCCAAATCGGATTTATGGATTTAGATTAAGGCATAGTAGGGAGATGTTTGCTTTCTAACATGTGTGTGCACTAATAATGTTGACATTCATCGATAAAATTCCCATAATATTCTTTTTGATGTCTGACCCCAAGGGCAAGGTTACCCACCTGGGAGATGTGTTTCATTATTGACCTTGGAATCCAGGGTCTTTTGGCTACTGTAAATCCTTAGGAAAGCTACCAGTTGAAACTGTGGGAAAAATTTCACTTAGAGATCTTTTATGAAAGTCATAATTGAGTTTTCTATTTGTTTGTCTTGAAGGTTCAGCAGCACACTTTACTAGTGGGTTGGGATTACAAGTGGTGGGGGAAGTGGGGGTGTTGATGGGCAGGAATGGGAGTACTTGGTCCTCTCTTCTCCCTGCAGCATCAAGAGCTGGTTGTCTGGGTTTTGTCAACCTACAATTTTATCAATCGGTGTGTGTGTGGTTTTTTGTGTCGAGTCTGGGTAACAAACAATGGTCGTTACAAAGCGGATTATCTGCTTTCTAATAAAGCCACCCTTACCTTACACGAATATATTCGATAAGTATTCAAAAAGTATTCAAAGATTTCCTTAGTATTCAGAAAATTTACCATATAACACACAGTACAAAATAAGTATTCCAATACTAATACGAATAACTATAAGCCTTCGTCAGAGCCAAAATATGTAAATGAGTGAAGTATTCGAATACCTGTTAGGTATTCAAATAGGTATTCGCATAGGTATTCGAGTAGATTTGGAATAGCTATTTGAATACTTAGCTCATTTACATATAAGTATTTACTCATTTAAATAATTTGGCTCTGACAAATACTTATAGTTACTCGAACACTTATCTGCTAGTATTCGAATACTTATATGCTAATTAGTTATTTATGAAGGCTTAACAGGTTTCTGAATACTTACTCGAATACTTATTAAATACTTGTATGCTAATCAGTTCCAAGTAAGGAGAGTTAGGAATTTGGCCAGCTTGTTGTCCTAGTTATTGATTAAAACTCTCCAAACAAATAATGAGAATAACCAGAATTCTGAAGTCTCCTTTTTCATTCAACAACTATAAAATTACAAAACAAAACAAAACAAAAATAAAACTACAGCTTCTTCAATTTCATGTATCTTGTAGCATTCGTTCACTTATATGCAAACCGTTTGTTCATCTCTTGTGGCTGTGGCTCTGTCCACTGGTTTCTGCCACACATACTGTGAATGTACTCTGAACATAGAACAAATAGAAATAATTAATAATGATACGGCACAAATATACATTGGCACAATAACCACCCACCGGAAACGGAAAATATAATATATAATATTCAGTGCATAATGGACGTCGCAACGCGAGGGAGAGATGGGTGGCTTTAGACCCCACTTTTTTTGCAAGCATCATGTTTACACATGTCTTACAACATGTCACAAAGTTTATATATAACCTTACTAGCCCTCCTCCCCTGTAATATTTATTAAAATGATAAAAACTTTGGCTCCTTGCATATAACCACATATGAAAAACAGAAATGTAATCACATTAAACCCTGCATGCCCAACACTCAAATGTTTTGCATTTTTATAACGCTATTTCAATGGTAAGTAAAATCTCTGTAGTACGGTAAGAGAAACGTCAGACTTGAACGTGAAGTTTGACTAGGTAAAACTAGGAAACTAATCCAAGTACTGAATGTCCAAATAATTACCAAACATAGGTATTGCCCCATGCACCTATAAGAATAAGCTTAACTGTAGTAACCCTATAAGTTTAGGCCTAAACAAGAAATATACTACACATGTAGCCTTGTCTTATTTTAATTTGATTATTAATTTTATTAACTGCAAATATGCTGTTTATCGTTGCACAAGACAGGATAAAACTAGAAGTTGATCTTGGTTATTGTGCCACTGTCAGAAAGTTTCATATGATTACACATAGAAATGAAACAGAAAAAAGGTCAACATACCACTTATTTTGATGATTTTTCTAGAATACGGCCGCTTTCCTCTCCACTTTATCAAGCAGACTGCATTTTCAGTTGCATTTTCTTTGTCCATCACCGACTCTGTACTAACTTGTTGATCTTTCATCCAATAAATAACACATTTTTGAGGCTTGGTCTTCTTCGATGGGTCAACAATATTTTCCATATTCTTGGATAACTGCAGCAAGTTTTGAACATCCATTATTGGATATTTAGGCCTAGGCCTATCGCTGTGGGATAAAATTTATTTTCTTCAAAGTTTCAGTCTAATGTTAATAAAGTTCAGTCGGGCTGCAAGGACTGGAATAAATTTAGTCCGACTCAAAAACTGAAACATTTATTTCTGCTAACTCAAATTCAATCTGCTAATAAAAATTGAATAACATTCAAGAGGAATAAATATCTATTCAAAAGTATTAAGCACAGAATACTAAAACAGTAAGTCTATGAATATGATCGATGAGATTTTGGAAAGGCTTCAGTTTTCAATCCTCCGCGGTATATTCAAATACTGCCGCGCATGTGCACTTCACCTTGGCCAGAAAGCGTATTATAAATACTAATGTGATGACACTAACATCATGAAAGGAAAGCTGGGATGCTCCTAAGGGTCTTTGTAAGTTTGATGAGCTCAGCTTGTGCCCTCAGGCGTCCACAGGATTCTGTATCAAATCGTTTGGAGAAGAGGCTTATAAACACAAACATCCGTTTTCCTGATAGTGTTACAATGCTTCTATTGTACCTCATACATATTGTACATAATGCTTTTGCCTATTTGCTATCAAGGTGCTTTGCAGAATCCAGGCATTGGTTATATCCACCATAGAGAAGTTGACATCTTTATGTTCATTAAAGAGCAAATTATCAAATAGCCAAGTTTGGTCCAGTTTTGTTGACAGACAAAAAATTTTTGTTGGATAGGAACAAATGAAGTATTATTGCCCAGACAGACAGTTGGCTCAAATATTTGCCTGTTGAAGGAGAAGTGCATTTCTGTGTTTGTTCTGTAATGGCAGTATTTAGCTCTTTTGTCGCATGACAGAGAGATGGAAGACAAAATGCTTCAATTGAGAAGGATTCAAAGGTTTCATCAAAAGGACGAAAGTTCAAACCGGATTTAAGCTAAAAACGACTCTTTAGTGGGTCTTGTATTTTTGAAGCATGAACGCCAAACGGATGGTTTCTTCGGCAAATCATGTACAACGTTGTCGTCCTCTTATATGAAATTGTTGAGTTTCATTCCTCGGATGGCATATACAAGATGACAAATATAAGAATCTCCTTAGTAGTGTTAGGACCAGCAGAGCAAAGTCGGCGACGAGAAACGACAATGGAGGAATAAGAGAGATTAAAAGAGTCGCTCGTAAGACTTGTGTTCGATAATGTAACAACATACTGCATTCAAACGCTTTACCATATGCTAATTATTCGTTACAGATACATGCCGTAGGCCTGGATAATGTCATCCACCTACCGGATGAAGTCAGAGACAAGGTCGGCAAAGGGACTGCCAAGGACGCAGGTGGGGTCAGTGAGACAGGACACAAACTGAAGGTCGGTAAACTGGAGTTTGAAGCCATTATGAGACATTTGGACAATATGGTAAGATTTCCAAAAATGCAAAAATTCCAACTCACTTGGCCTGCAACGTCTGTGCAGCAGACCAACTAGCCTTATTTGCATTTAAAGATCTGGGCAGACATAGCAAGCATTTACTATGCTAATTGCCAACCGATGGCGTCGCTAGTTAACGTATGAGGTTTTTGATCATATGTGTACCAAGCTAATACGCTTTATTAAGTGAGATAATTCAGTGAGAAGTGAGTTGTAGGAAGTCAGTGTGGAAAAGCAGGTAGCTTTGGTCAGTCAAAGTAAACAGCTGTGACGTATCAGGATGGTTGGATACACCATTCGATTTGATTTGTGTCTTACTTGAAACTCTAATTGTTACAGCTTGATACTCTCTTAGATTCAATATATATATATATATATATATATATATAGTATTGGCAAGCTCTTGACTTAATAATCAGAATGGTTTCATACGCTATTGAACATAATCGATACTTTATCAGTTTGGGGAACTTCATGAAGCTCCCTACAAGTGATCTGTCGCACACCCCACCCATTTTGAAAATATTTTCAAGATCACCTGCATCCAAAATTGTGCAGTATTTCATGGAAATGGCATAGAAAGGGAATGTTCCAATTAGTTTGTCCTGAATGCATCAAAGACAGCGAATGTGTGAGATTTTCAAAGAGATACTTGTGGAAGACTTGATATGTAATCATTTCAAGTAAAACAGCAAAGATGGAGGAATGTTGTGCTGCTGATGTTAGATGTAAGAGTGACTTAGATCTGCAACCAGCAAAAAAAATTTGATCACAGGAACTTTTTAATTTGTTACAGGGTTACATAACGGGCAACGTGTATGGCCAGCCGTTTGTGAGACACGAACTGAAGCCCAAGAGCGACGTCGCCTACCCAGCCGCCTCCACCAACTTCATCTACATCTACGACAACGAATTTGAGAAGAGCAGATACGAGTCACCGATCAAGATGTTGAACAGGAGGCAGGCAGAGGAGAAGATGAAATGGCTGAACACGCCAAACACATACTCCAAGGTGGAGGTAGCCCAAGAGTACGCCAACTGGGGAGAGGAAGGGGAAGACGAGGGCTACAAGACAAAGATACACCTGAGTGGTAGTGACATGTAATTGGTGGTAGGTACATCATCCGTTTGACAGAATCACCCGACACAATCCTTAATTTTGGGCAATTTGGGGACTTTGACAATTCAAGACATCGAAGAGGCACTTGCCAAGGTGATGAAAATGTTTTGATTTTAGCACTTTCCAGAAATAAAAAAATCTAAATCTAAAATGTCCTACAGATGGAATTATCAGAAATTAGTCATCCTTTGTTTGTTTGCTATTTATTTAGCAAATGTTTGATCTTTTCAGAGGGAGAACAGGGATAGAAGGGTTGTTGGGGGGAGGGGGAAGCGGGATTGTCACCATTCTGGACAATGTGATCCGGGGCGGTGATTTGTTTCAAATATTGATGGGGTACATTTGCTTGGGTGCAGGCGTGTAGCAACTTTCATCCCCCAAATTGTTCTCGCGCTTTGTGATATTTTGTATATTACTATCTAAGCGGAGCGCCACCATCGGTTGGCACGCAGCGTACAAGAAAATTTCTGGTTTTGATAGCCCCCAGATCACCGAAAATGGCACTTCTCAGGCTTGAAAATGACCAACCAGATGTACACTTTTGCGTGAGAACCAAGTTTTTTCCAAATAGTTTTTTTTTCATCCATTACCTATTTTAAGATTGACACCAGTCACACATCATCTGGACCTCATTGCATCTCCTGTGGATCATTGCTTTTGTAGGTAATACTATGTAACGGCCCACAATACCCGTCAGCCCCACTTTTCGAGGTTTTAAAGCCCATTATTTGTTCAGAATTTGAATAAAAAATTCACTTCAAACATGCCAATAATGTTGCACAAAATATCATCTATGGACAACCGATATAGAAAAAAACCTTCAACCCCTAACAGACCGGTCAAAATTGCACGAGTAGAGGGAAGAATGATGAAGAATGTTGGTCAGGGAATTTTCCAAAATTCAGACACAGTTAATTTATTGGTGAACAAATATTAAAACCTCTTATAACAGCTACTATAAAACTTTGATATCATAAAAAAAAATACAAAAAAAAAGTTGGGGGGGCGGTCTCCCCCTTCGCCCCCTGACTACGCTCCTGCGGTTAGAAATCTTGTAGAAAACAGGCCAAATGGAAACCCAGTGATTATGCGTCATCCACAACTCTTCTCTCTGGTTACATTTTTCACAGTGGGTAGGTGACAAGGACCCTAAGAGTGGTGATGCAGTCGCTATCACCGATCCACAACAGTTTGCAAGACAGGGACAAGATTATATGGAGTACAAGAAGAAGGTTATACTGTACGTTGATGACGTTATACACTGTTATTTCTAATTGATTGTTTTATTTTTGTTATTTGTCACCACTTTCTCCTTCGTCTCACTTCTTTCCCATTTTTTTGCCTTTCCCCTAATTCGGTCTTCCGAGGAGTGAATGATGTATCTGGTATGTTATAAAAAAAGTGGTAAAAAAAAAAGGATAATGTAAAAGTGTATCAGTGGGTGATGCCCTGGATTCGTTGAAGCAGACTCCCCACGTAGGTAGGGTTCTCCCCTTGTAGGGAGCGGACTCCCCATTAAGGGAGCCATTTCCACATGTAGGGAGGGTTCACCCAAGAAAGTTTTTTAAGTTGTGCTATTTACTACTTTTGTATTTTTATAGTAGGTTGAAGCGGATGGGTGTATATTTCCTCACGCCCCCGACCCCCTTCCCACCCAGGATCATTTTACACACAGCAGACCCTTAGCAAGCCTCAAAAATTTGCTGTGAGAACTTTAAACATTCTTAAATCTCTCCTCCTTAGTATCACTATTCAATGTCCTCTTAGTGTTATGTTATGTGTCTTCTTAGTGCTATGTTATGTGTTCTGTCATTCTGACATCTTTGATAGATGTCCCAAAGAGTGTCTGCCGGTGAAGTTTCCGTAACCATATTACCCAGAAATGAAAAATTGATGAGGTCACACCTGCATCCAACAGAACGAGGCATTTAGCACTCATGCCACATGCTCCTTGCAGCTGGTGCCAGGACCGCGGTGGCAAAAGGCATGAATTTTTAATGCCTCATCCTTAATGGCAGAGAGACTATGAATAGAAGTGTTATAATGTTACCAACGAGGATGTTGTCTACTCTTTGAATTTCAGATTAGGCAAGAGCGTTTTGGGGATAAGACGCACCCTGGACCCATCTCTGAAGTTCTGGCAGGTATAGCTTATGGAGATGCTTGCAGAACACAGGTGCGTTGGAATATTCCTTGTCTCTGGCCCCCTATACCTTCCATTCTTCTCCCCACCCCACCCCCTCTGCAGTTATCTATTAAGTCCACATTCTTAAAGGATATCTCTTGTTTTAGATTATGAAGAGCAGAGCCACCCACCTATTTCTGTTTATAGATTGTTTATGATTTGCATACTAGTATAAAGTATACCGACTAAGTTTGGTAGTATGTCAGCTGATAAGGCTTTTTGTTTCATGGACAAGACGGTAATAAGTTGGTGTAGGGTTACACAGCAGTTGTACAGGTATGCTACTGTAGACAAGGACAATAAAGCGCCCTCGCTACCTGTTGTGTTCTAACGCGTCTCATACCAGCACAACAGTGTCCTGTTTCATTTAAGCTTTTACACTGGTTCGGGAGTAAACCACCTGTATCAGCCCGATGACCCTCTAGTAATATTGTAAACATTGATCAAGATCTAATAATATGGTAAAGTTTGATCAAGGTACCAGTTTACAGTCGTTAGGATACGATTGATGTGTACTTATTAAAGTGTGGTGAAAGTGACGGATGGTCTCGACATTCCTGCCGTTAGGTTCTATGTAAGTAATATCAGTGAATGTACCACAAGAAAGTACATGAGCTACAGGGAAAAGTTGAGATATTAGCCACTCCCCCTCCTCCCCCCACCCCACTCCACCCAGTAAAATGTGTGGGAAAATTGACACTGAAGCTAGTACTTGGACATGCCACTGGAGTTGCACTTCATGTTAAAATCAATAGGTTGAACAAACTTCCATTGGTAAGATCGAATTAATTGATCAATCTCAACTTACTAAAGCCAGCTTACTCGGAAACAAATATCTTTCAGTTATGGCTTGTTTTGATATTCTTCATTAATGATTACACAAAGTGATTGGTTTTAAGTGTAGAAATCATGTCACCTTTTATGTGAGTCATAAATCAATACTTTGCTTTACTTTTGTTGGTGAACTCTGTTTGATCAGTGCTGTTCTACCCAACCTCTACCCCCCACCTATCCCCACCCCCCAAATTGCAGTTGTTTTCGGATTGGTTTGACTAGACTCACATGTTTGAAAGACTTGCCTGCAGCTTTTGTTTACTTTTCAATTGAGTGTTTTGTTTTGAATTTATTTTTGAAGTGATATTGTTTTCGTAAGCTTCACTTTCACCCTTTTTTTGCATGAAAAAATGTTTTTATGGTAATGTGTGTATCTTTGCTGAACATCAGAAAGAAAAAAAATACAAGAAGATAATTTCATAATGAAACTATTGTTTAGAGAATTAATACCCAGGAGATTCTCAAAGAATATTATTTTAGATTTGCCAGATTTTCTGAAAACATCGGTTCTGATCCTGCCAGACTCTATGTTTATTGTTCAGTTAAAGTAGCATTCAGCTTGAAAAATCTCAATAAAAAACCAAACCATGTATTCCATATCAAATACGAACATAATTGATGTTCAAATGATAAAAATTACACAAAGAGGAAGTTTTCACCTCCGACTATGTCCATATTAGCTGTTAGCGTTAGTCTTTACCATGTTTTTACTGTTTCTAGCTTTAGTGTTTGGCTAACAAACAGTTTAAAACAAAAAAAAATGGGGAAAAAAGTGCTCCTTTAATCTAAATTGCCTGCATGGAATATAGCTCCACTTTTAGTCAAATTACAGTAGTGCATGTCACCTTTAAACCCTGTCTTTCTTCAATCTCCTTAAACTAGATCCCCCAAAATTGCTTGACTTTCTCTCCAAACTGGGATGTTGCCTCGACCAAAAAGAGGGGAGAAAGGAGAAACTTTTCTTTCTTAATTCAGCCATGTTTTTGGGCATTTGCTACAATGATGTGATTTTGCTGTGACGTTGTCACAACGTGTCACAGTCTGTATTTACTCTGTCGTTGTCGTTGATGTTGTTGCAAGTTTTGGTTTCCTTCCCCACTCGGTCGACCAGGATGCGCCACTGTCGGATTCTCGTGACGGTATGTAACCAGGCCAACAGGAATAGGAAATAAATTTAATAACAAAACAAGAACAATAGCGCATCTTGGGAATAAAAGCAACCGAAATATCATCATTTTGTCACGGTGGATTTATATTTCAGACTTGAGGTTTCCGTATTATCTATGAGGACATTATTAGAACAAACATCAGTAGCAACTGAAGTTCTCTCTCACCCTGTTTACTTCATCCATTTTCATTTTTCTTGGTGGTGAAGGGTGATGGGTGTGGGGAAGTGGGGGGTTAAATGCCACCCTGAATATTTAAAATATGCAAAATTCTTAAAACCACAGAAAGATCAAATGTAAGAGTGGATCAAGATGTCTTACTTTACTTTTCATATAGCAGAAGGGACAGAGGTGATCAGGCTAATTAGCCATGTGAAGTTGCACCTCTTTGGGCGTGGGTTGGAGGGGGAGAAATACACCAAGGGTTTCGTACAGAAATATTGCATAATATTGCCTTCACCTGGTGGTAATTAGAATTGAATGAAAAGTGTAGTACGTTAAATGCTACTTCACAAAATTGATTGATCTTTTAGCTTTCAATTCAGGCTTCGTCTCTGAAATGCTCTCTCAACCGATTCTCCATTCAGTGATAAAAGGACATCTGGATTCAACTTTAAGTCTCTGCTTGTTTGTTTGTTTCTGTCCTCTCTAAATATGAAAGTCTCAATATCTGTCCCATCCATGTTTTGCCATGCCAAGCATCATATATTTACGGACTAATTGCACCCATTTCGACGGTGCTGAAGTAAAACTCATTAAAGTGTTTTTAGGGAACTATCCAGTAGCTACTGGACCCGACTGTCAACTTATTTTCTATGGTTTCAATTTTTTCTTTAAATCCATGGGGATATGGGTATTTTGAGTTTTTCATATGACGTAAACACAAACAAAAATGTTGGTCATGAATAGCACACAGCTCCTCTGTTTTTACTTACATTTCAAAACTGAGTAAATTGGTTGGTTTTATAACTTGCCTCGTAGTTGTGTTCTGATGAATATCCTTCATTGTTTGTACTTACTTTCATGTGATATTTAGGTATAAAACCCCATTATGCCTTCCATTATAAACACGAACAAACTGTTCCCTAACCCTATTTTGGTACCATTGTGTAGTTAATAAGCAGACAATCTTGTAGGTGCATTGTTTGCCAAATATTTTGGCTGAATCTCAGAGAACGAGAGAGAATAGAAACCTCCAAAACATTATTATTCAGACTGTCCAGATGGAATGCATAGTGAGACTTTAACATCAAAGGACAAGATGTACAGTGACCTTTGAGTTAATGTTATATATTCTTTGATGGTATAATATTCCTTTTATTACCCTTATATTTCTTACATCATGGTGAAGCGTGTAAAACCTACCTTTATAATCCCCACTGGTTTCATACACAGTGTATCAAAGACTGGAACAGTATGAACTACAGTATCTTTTTAACTGTTTCCATTCATTTAGAAGATAGTGTGCTTAACAGGTCCCATTGGGCCCCAATAAGCTTTTGCTGCCCTATCTAACCCACTAATCTGCTCCCAGGGAGGACGAGAACCACTCTCCTTCCAATTCAACACTGGCCCAATATTACTATCCTTTAGTTGGTACCCCCTGAGCTGCTCCTTGGTACAGCTCTCAACCCAACTAGAGTCCGCCGTAACTATGTTACATAACCCTGGGGTCTCTATCGGAGGGTTGGCAGGCAATGCTCCCGAATGCACCATGAGGGGATCACTTCTCGACAAAGCGTCTGCATTGGCATGCACTCTGCCAGGCCTAGTTTCTATCTGAAAATCATATGTGCCCAGCACTTCCAGCCACCTAGCTACCTGACCCTCAGGGATTTAAAGTTATACAACCAACGGAGGGAGCCATGATCCGTGCGTAACAAAAATTTCCTGCCATAAAGGTAGGGGCGGAAATTCTTAATAAAAGTTACAACAGCAAGAAGCTCTCTACGTGTTACGGAATACTTCTTTTCACTACTGCTTAGCGTACGACTGGCATAGGCTGCAGGATGTTCTTCACCCTGAATGGTCTGAGACAACACAGCCCCTATTGCCGTATTGCTAGCATCAGTATCAAGGATAAACATCTGACTAAAATTTGGGTAGGCTAATGCGGGAGCTGTCGTCAGTTTAGATTTCAGAGTCTGAAATCGTTCTTCACACTCCTCAGACCACAGAAACCTTTGGCCTTTCTTTGTTAGTGCATGTAGGGGACTGGCAATTTCTGCAAAGTTCCTAATAAATTTCCTGTAATAGGAACACAGTCCCAGAAATTCCCTTAGTTGCTTCAGTACGTGTTGTGGGAGGGGGCCAATCTGTGATTGCTTCGATCTTACTGGGATCGGTACCCACCCCGTGATCAGAGACAATGTGATCTAAATACTTGACTTCCTTTTTGAGCAAGTCACACTTGGAAGGCTTAAGCTTCAACCCTGCCCCCCTTAATCGGTGGAAAACTTCTCCTAGGCGTACTAAATGCTCCTCTATCGTGGGGGCATATATTATGATATCATCGATATATATAAGACATATTTGCCAATGTAACCCACGAAGTACCTGCTCCATTAATCTCTGAAAAGTGGCAGGGGCGTTGCACAATCCAAAAGGTAACACATTAAACTCATAAAGACCACTACCCATTGAGAAGGCTGTCTTCTCCCTGTCTCTACGGTCCATTTCGACTTGCCAGTACCCATTTTTTAGATCAAGGGTAGAAAACCACTTAGCCCCTGACAATGCATCTAAGCTATCATCTATCCTAGGCAATGGAAAGGCGTCTTTTTTAGTAACGTCATTTAACCCACGATAGTCTATACAAAACCGCAAAGAGCCATCTTTCTTTTTCACTAGTACCACTGGGGAGGACCACGCACTCTTAGAAGGAGAAA
This sequence comes from Apostichopus japonicus, assembly GCF_037975245.1. Classification (NCBI taxonomy): domain Eukaryota; kingdom Metazoa; phylum Echinodermata; class Holothuroidea; order Aspidochirotida; family Stichopodidae; genus Apostichopus; species Apostichopus japonicus. Next base: position 18,276,280 of record NC_092575.1, on the reverse strand, counting down.
TGACGCCTTGTGTCAACATCTCATTCACTTCGGCCTGTGCTTCTACCCGTTTATGAAAGGGGAGTCTCCTAGGGAGCTGTGGGATTGGGGTTGCATCACCCGTATCAATGCAATGCTTAACCAACCCAGTCCTTCCTAAGGGGTCACCTTCGCAAGAGAACACACTACGGTTATCCTGCAAAAACTGCCTCAAACGAATACGCTCACAATCGGGTACACACTCCCCACTTCGATGGAGCAAATCTTCCATCTCGGCCGGTAACCCACTGGTATAATTGTTCTCTACCTCATCTACCTCCACAACGTTGGCAATGGGGGAAACTATGCCTACATGGGTACCTTTGTACAATGTTAGAGGATTCGAAGTACCATTTAATAGTCTAATAGGGACAGTCCTAGAAGTATCAACTAAAGCACGTCCAACCATAACATGGCGGCTTTCAGGCACTCCGGGTTTAGTTTCCAGTAGGCCTGGCCCATTCAGCTTCCCCGGGGGCACTCCATGTATCAATTCTAACACCCCTGACACCATAATCTCGCTCTCTGCAGGGATAAAAGACTGTCTCAACCAGTGCTACCCTAATTGACTGATCCAGCGGAGTCTCACAAAGAGGAACAGCTAAGCGGGTCCTACCAACAAACAATAAGGGTTCACCTCCCAATTGTATGAAACATTCATGTTCTCTTAAAAAGTCAATTCCAAGTAAACCAGGGGCAGTGATACTGGCAACTAGGACTTGCACTGGAATCTTCAGGGTGTGAAATTTGAAGGTTAAATTACATTTATCTTTTACTTGGAGTGGCCTACCATCAACACCGGCAAAACTGGCTCCTGTCTCAGTAAGTGGAGCCAAATTACCTGCAGAGCATAAACACTCCCATGTCTGAACACTAATGATGGTAGTACCAGCGCCAGTATCTACTAAAAAAGGAATCTCGGTATTAGAGATACATATATTTGCACACAAAGCTCCCCCTGACTTGACCTCCCCATTTCCAAAAATTTGCAGGGCTTCAGTTCGCTCAGTCGAGGGGCACCCCTCATCCCCGACTGACTCTAGTTTCCTGATCCCTGTCTACTTGGCTTAGAGGGACAGTACCGGCTAATGTGACCTAACTGCCCATGCACACCTCCAACACTGCATGGGACCAGGCCCAGACCCAGTCAAAGGGGGTGGCGCTGGCGGACCTTGCTGAACAAATTGACTTAACCTAGCATTGTCCTCCAAAACTTTTCCCAATTGTACTTCCAGCCTATCCAATCTTTCAGTAATTCCGCCAACCGTATCCGACGATGCCGAAACAGTATAGGCAGAACGCTGGGGTTTCATCACCCCCTCTGCCTGGTCAATAGCCTCCACCTCAAGGGCAAGATGCAGAGCATCTTCTATTGTCTTGGGTCTACCCCTTCGAACAACAATCCTAGCCAAGGGCATAGGAACCGGGGGGCTGGGGGGCACCAGCCCCCCCAGTGAAAAATGTGGAGGGGCGGAAGTATCATTCTGCCCCCCCGCTTCGCAAGTCAGAAAACCCCTTTTTCATTTCCAAATGAGAAAAAAAATCTCATTTGGAGCACCAACTTGCATCTAAGGCCAGGTGAAAATACGAAATTAAGTTTACAAAACGGAGTGGGTGTTGAAGTGTGCTATATTGCACCAAATTGCATCTGAGGCCACCTGGAAATGCAAAAAATTCCAAAGGGGATGGGTGTTCCCCTCCCCTTAGACCCCTCCCCCAGGCCGGTCATCAATCTTCAGCCCCCCCACTCAAAAGTACCTTCCTACGCCACTGATCCCTGTCACGTAAAGCACCCAAAAAAGACTCTAGAGCTAACTCGTCATGTGCTCGCATATCAAGGCCAGGATAAGCCTCTATCACTTCCCGACGGATTGAAGAGCACAGCCCAGGTAAGGTCTCACCCTCTGCCCGTACTCTAGATCTTAATTTTGCCCTTCTGGTGCTAGTCAGGGCCGCTGGAGCAAAATATCTAGAAAGTGCGTTTACAGTGGTCTCATAACTACCACGGTCTGTAGATGATAGTCCCATATATACCTCCTGGGCGTGCCCAGTTAACTTAGCTACCAGGAATTTTGATTTTTCTAATTCCGTCCACCCATTAATCTCGCCACATACTGTAAAATGAGTCAGGTAATGATCCCACTTTCTTTTCCCATCATAACTATCTGGCATAATAAAAGGTTTACGGAACGAGTCACCTAAGGCATTTGAATTACGAACCCCTCTGCCTGGCGAAGTACCCCTATTATTTAACCAATCCCTATCCCTGGTAAGATTAAATTGACAAACCTCCGCTTCTCTCTCCAGTGCCTCTATCTCGACAATAAGCCTCTCCACAGAGTCCCCCCACATCTCTCTCGACGTGCAGCCATCTCGCCTCCTTCCAGAAACCAGGCTTACTTAAAGGTAAAGAAACTTGGTATGATATTAAATTGTCAAAATAAAAATAACTCGCAAATACCATGGGGCTCCAAAGCCCTGCCAGCAAACTTGAAATAGGGAGGTGGGGTGACAAAAATAATCCCACTTCTGACACCAATTTCTGTAACGCCCTTGTACCCTGGCCGAGCGGTAGCGTGGGAAATCAGGCAGCTGGAGGCCACCTGATGTCAGGGCAGGGGAAGGGGGGAGGCGAAGACTTATGCTAGCAGGGCTTGAACCAATACACAAAAAAGAGAGAAGAATATAGTTAAAGAGAACTGGGTCTCAAATCAACAATTTAATAGCTTAATTAACTTTAAACATACACTTAACAAAAATAAGGCAGTGACTTTCTGCCGTACACAAATATAAAAGCAAACAACGGGCAGAAATAACAAATACACTACATACCAGGGCGTGGGCAGCACGGCTCTTAAGAATCACGAGAGTGAATACCCGACACGTGGCGCCAACGGCAGACTAAACAAATACTGCCTAATGTGGTCCCGCCCCGATTAACTTCTGCAATACCTCCGGGGAGAGCCCTAATTTGACCCTACCTCCGGAGTCTATAACATGCAAAGAAGCCAGCCAGGACGGGAAATTATTAGTTGTACAATACAAAAGGAATGGCGCCCCGTAGTCAGCCCTCACTCCCGGACCCGCTCCCTAAAATAAATGAACCTTGCCTTTAAAATAATACTATACTGTAATTGCCGTGCTGCTCACCGCTGGTCTCCAGTTCTCTGCCCGAACTTCAACGAAATAAATTAAGTGTCCACAAAACAAAATACATAAGAAAAACAACGTCTTAATTAAACAAGGTAAAGAGAGCAAGTGAAAGTAAAATAGATAAACGGTAAACAGAACAACTCGCGTAAGAAAAGTGCGAATGCCTGGAATGCTGGTGATGGCAGACGACGGGGAGAGCGAAAGAGACCTGCATAATAAAATAAAAGTAAATGGAATGGTGAATGAATTGACAACAAATCGCAGGGTAAATTATTCAAACAAAACGGGAAAACATATTCTTAGTAGCCCTGGGCGCATTCTAAATAAGGGGTACACGCATCCCGAACAACCCAGGCGTAACAATAGTACAGTATTCAAATGGTGGCCTTTACTGTAGAGTTGTTTACTCTATTGTTCACTCTGATAGTTGAGTATAATTAAGTTACATAATATATGCTGCAAGACACTTGGGGCGATATTTTATGAAGGAAGTACGTTCCTTTGTAGCTACTTGTTCTGTTTGCTATATGATCTAACTGTTAACAATGAATTATTTGACAACCTGTAGGCTTTATTTTCACACTCAAATGAGTACTTATTTATTAATACCCACATTGTTGATTATTATAGATGTGATTGAACACACAATATCACAACCTAATTAAAAGGCTTGTATTAGTATACATCTCTCTCCAGAGGCTCCAGTTCACTGTACTTTCATCAAGGGATGTCATTTTCTTATCATGTTTTCAGTTTTAGTACTTTTATCTTTTATGTTACTGTTTAATTATCATTCAATTGTGGTGTGTATGTATGCTGTTGATAAATAAAAAGGATTCCAACTTCCACAGAGTGGTAAAATAAATGGCTGTCCTTTGAGTTTCTTATAAAGCTAAGATTTATATCAGAGCTGTAACATTATGTAAATGTGGTTTTCTGTTTCTTAATCTTGGCGTCCAATTGCACTACACATCCAACAAGTGCAGATACCCCCTCCCCCCATACCAAATCTAAGAATGGGGTTACACGGCCCTTGTTATAATAATAATGAGCAGTTATTTTTACAAAGCTTAACCAAACACAAATGTGGGAGAAGCCCGCACAGGCGTATGGATCACAACTTACACTACGGGTGGCTTTCAATTCAACATTTTATATAAAATTTAGAAACTCATTTCAGATGGGAAAACTGTAGACTGCTCTTGGATGATAAACCCACCTTACATAGAACCTCCTGATTGCCAAACCTCATTGCTTCAAATGCCATTGCCTTTATCCACTCGATCACAGCACCAGCTAGTGGTTCATCCTAGATGAAACCTGGCAGAGGGAGGGGGGGGGGCACCTAAGATCAGACGCGGCGGAACGTAAAAATTATTGGGGGGGCTAATGTGTGGAGACTATCTAAGCGGAGCGCCACCATCGGTTGGCGCGGAGCGTACAAGAAAATTTTGGGTTTTTTCAAACCCCCAGATGGCCGGAATCGGCACTTCCCGAGTGTTTTATGCTGCGAATACCTAGCCCTTAAATATGGGTCTCAAGCCTGCAATTTCTCAGATTGCACGTAAAAGTCTGTAAAAACATTGTAATTTGTATATTCGATGGTGTTTTAAGAGAGTAGCTACTACTCGTAGTGTACTTGCAAAGACGTTTTTGAGTGTAGTAAGGGCAGTGGCGGAGCTAGGGGTATTGGTCAGGGTGGGGGCAAGAATGGTCTGTAGGGGCGCTTTCGACACTAAGCGGAGCACCACCACAGGTTGGCGCGGTGCGTACAGAAAATTTCTGAGTAAAGATACTCCCTAGATTGCAGGAAATGACCCTTTCCGGGCCTTGCTAATTTGCAGATAAACGGAGAATAAATAGGTGTCGTCGCCATTTTGTCGGAAAATTACACCAACAGAATATGACAAATGTCAATAGGTATATGAGAGCGCAATAAAATAGTCAATAATCGCGAATAAGTAAAAAGTAGTGAAAAGCTGAAAAGGGCGCCAGCAGTCCATTTGAGTCAAGGGGGGGGGGGGGCTGACTGTATATATGAACGCTCCGCCACTAAGTAAGGGGATGTTGGAGAACTGGCTCAAATAAGGCAAGTCATTGGCCTAAGACGAAGTTGTGTTACGCTTACCGGTACTCACACTCACTGCTTCCACTTTTCACGGGGCGTGAAGACGCGGTTGGGGTGACAATGTGGTCTATAGCCAGGGGACGGGCCGAGGGTCTCCCAGCAATTACTAAAATTATTACACCTATATAGTATACGTGTGCATCGGACAGATCGACAAGTATGCATTGAAAATGGGCAGTTGCACGTTTCGGAGCCTTGGTAAATATTGGGGGGGCTAATCATGCATTTGCCCCCTCAACTTTTTCATTGGGGGGGCTGAGCCCCCCCAAGCCCCCCCGGTTCCGCCGCCACTGCCTAAGATACAGTTACAGCAACTGAAGTAGATATAACTATTGATTCTATTAAAATTTAGCAAACCTCTACTTTACCCAACCTCTACTTCAAGACATGCATAAGGAACAGATGCTCTAGAACTCTGCACAACTGTACTTTAAGAACAAAACCTCTACATGGATCACAGAAACAGTGAATTTCATTTAATACCTTCATTTATATTGGAGAATGGGTTAAAAATTCAGACAATTTATCTAAAAAATCTCAAATGTGACATTTTATTACAAAATTCAAGCAGTTTTTGCCAAAATTTGTTGTATCTGAAAATGTTCATGCAGCTAGCTAAACAATTTTAGGCTGACATTTTTATGTCAAGATTCGCCTCAAGAGTCCGGCCCCCTCAAAAAGTGTAAATTATTATCTTTAGAATGTCTGTCCCATGGATACGCCAGACCTACACCCTCGCCCCCCCCCCGGGTTGATCATGACAGTACGCCTACTGTCCCGCCTAGGCCTAATGCCAGACCAACCCATTCGAGTAATGATATATTGGTCATTAAAACAACTTTTGTGACGAGATTCGCAGCGAACTCAAAATTTTGGGATCTTACGGCCCCTCAGATGGCCGGAAACATCACATCCCGGGTCATCTAAGCTGAATCTATACTGTCTCCATATTTGTATTGTGTCTATTTTTTTTTCATTCCAGGGGAAAAAATATCTTGAAATAAAAAAAATCTCTGAAATTTTGCGGACGCTGTAGCGTTCACGTGTGTCGTAACGGTATTATTTTTCACGAATCGTATAGGTAACGTTGCTTTCAGTCGGGCATATTTAGCACGATCGGCTTTGAGTAATTTCCGATCCTGGCGGTTCTGAGATAATTCGCATTTTGGTGTGATGAAATGAATTTCACGCTAGCAATGATACACTTTCACAGGAAAAACACTGTGGGCCTACAATGCGGGAGATTCTTCAAAAATGCAGGAGTTTTTGGGAAAATGCGGGAGATTCGGACAGGTGGGCGGGTGAGCGGGAGACGACCCGAAAATGCGGGTGACACCCGACCAAAGCGGGTGACTTGGCAGCACTGAATGATTTCAAATGGATATGCATCTAGCATGTCATTGCTAGTTTATTATTTTTTTTTTCAATTAATACGTTGATATATTATGCGGTGTTTGCCCACATGGCTTGCCATAGACGCACACGGTCGTGGTCAAAGGTTAAGCAACGGAGCGCGAATTATGATCTGTATATAAAGCTCACGAAAGGTTACACGAGCAGTGCAGTTCGCTTCCTGGCAGCCGTTGGCTAACAATTCATACGTAATTGTAATTTGTAGCCTATTCTGTATGGGGGGTAACTGCCAAAGAATGTGAATGGCAGATATATTCGCCAGCTCGAAGGTTGTGTATTAGTTTTGTGGAGCAAGTTAGTACTTCACATTGTTTGAGTCAGCGAGCGTGAGAAATTACGCTAGCCTATCATATAATAGCATCGCTTAGGCCTAACGATAGGCTAGCTCACGTAGGCACTGGCGTCTATACTAGTTGGAATGCTAATCTAGGCCTAATATGATATTCACTAGACAATTAACGTAAGTAAAGTAAGTCACTTTATATCTTCCGACAAAATACTAGACCTAGCAGGTTTGGGCCTAATTACTTTCTGGTTAAGGCTAGTACAGTTAGGCTAGGCCTAACTTAATTAGCCTAGGCCCTGTCTTTAAATTCCTACCAGAGTAGCCTACCATAGCCTAGGCTATGCGATCTAGCCCTTAACACTAACAAGTAACAGTAACACATCCTCAAGAAACTAACTCGCAGCCAGACAAATTAGCTTAGGATGAAAGCTCTCTCTCTTTCCTTTTTTTTTTTCCATCATGACAGGCAAGGCCGTTGGTTTCTTCTCCAACTTTCAGGAATAAAAACAATTGTTTCCTCCCTGAAATTATTTTTAGGGGTTGAAACCAACGTTTTTCAGGGGAGGAAAGAAAGACGGCTTGGCTGTGGAAAGAATCAATTTAGGTAGTGAAGCAACTGTACGTTGTAAATGTGTCTTGTGATTTAGGAGAGTTTGGTGAAAGAAAGGAACATATTTCAAAGAGACACTTGTAGGATGGTGACTTTGAAGTTCGCCCACTTAAGACTTAAAACACCCCAAAACTAAATCTTCTGGTATAAATCATTTGAAAATATACTTCATATGGTGGGAGAATTTTGTTATAGTACGATACACGGCCAAACTTTCTTTCCTGCAAACTGTTTTCACGTTGTTTTCCAAGAAGATTCTTCGTGATTGTGGAACTGGTATTTCTTGCTAGAGTATTGCGAATTTCGGCCACGCAACCTACAGTGTGGCGCTGGTAAAAATTGGTGGCGCTGTTGCTCTTTCAGTAATTATAACAGACTTCATAGATCTTCGTCATTTTATTGACAAATATGTAAGTAATTTCTTGCACACGGGTCATTTTGGAGAGAAAATAACTGTAGCTTCGTACTTTTTGGTGAAATTTGGCTCTTCCTGTAGGTTTTCATGGTGAAAATCGTGTATTTCTTAGGGTGCCCGAACTTCGCAGTATGGCGAACTTCGCAATACTGACTATACTTGTAGTTATTGAAGAAACTGGTAAATAGGAAAACAAGGAGAGGAACCAAGGAGGGCATACCTATTGGCTAAATTGTCTATGTTATTTCATTCCCACAATGAATGCCATACAAGCAAACAACCCATTACCACTATGAATTCCACGCATGTAAATTACCCCATTTTCGCATACAATCCTATGCAAACAATCCAGCCTATTCACAAACATTTTTTTATCTTCCAATCACTGAACAGTTACACAAGGAAGATACCTGGTCACATTTTCTATTTTCATATATCACAACTTTCTTTAGCTTACTCTACAAGAATATGCAGCCAGAGCCTACAGAACAACAGTCTCCTCCCTTGAAAATAGTATGTTAGTTTCCTTAACCATGTTATTTTTCACCCTTAACTTTACCTTTCTCCCTTTAAATCTTTTGTTACAGTTATTCCACTTACAACATCTATTCTTTCCACATAGCCTAGCCAATATGCCTCCCATGAAAAACCTTAGTTAACTCCCCTGAAAATGTTAATGTAAGTTGTTCCACTTTTAAGTGGGAGGAAAATAATGTTGTTAGGGGAGGGAACAAATGGCCCCAGGCTAGGCCTACCACCAAATGAAAATGGGAAACCTAGGCTAGCCTACCAAAGCGAAGGCTAGATAGAGATGAGGACAAACTAGCCTATCCTAGGCTTCTTATACAAGCAAGGGTACTTTGTAAAATGAAATTCTCAAGCAATTAGGCCTAGCTCTGTGGTCTAATTGATGTTAGTGATGGTTCAAGTATGGAGAAAACTCTCCATGAAAGCTGATGTTACCTAGCGTAGGCAACTAAATTGATGTATTAATTTGATCAACTAGCATAATTTTGACCTGAAGCTAGGCTTAACAGTATTGGTCCAACTCTCGGCATATCTTTATCAGATCATAGCCTTCTTTTGATGCCTAAGGCATGATTTTATGGTCTGCAGAACTGTTTCACTGAAACTGATTATTATTAAACCAAATTCAAACTTTGCTAAGTCAACCTCTCATTGTTGAGTAATTGTCTTTAATTTGGTTTTTAATTTGAAAACATTGATTGAAAGTTGTGAGGAACACAACTCATGGTAAACACATGTTAAGAGTATTGAGAGATAAGTACAATATATAGTATCTCTGTCCTTGTTGATATAGAATATTATTACACAGGTGCTAGAAGTCATGGAAGCACATGAGGGTTTACCATGAATATACCAATATGTTGTTGGTACTTGTGTATTGGCTGAAAAGCCAGTTTTCATCTTTGCTAAGTGTACATGTTGTAACTTAAGTGTCGGTCCTTATTTCGCTTGTCAAGTTTCTCGTTTCAAGAATGATGTTTATTTCAGACATTTTTCAATTTTCCAGTTCCTCATGAATGTGCTTGCTAAGTTTGTTTAAACTAGTACATGCTCTCCAAATTGTTTGGCTGATGAAATGTTCTCAAATTGTGTTGAATTCATTCCTTTCAATCAGCTTGACCATGATAGTGAACAATATACATCAAAGGAAGTTTTGGCATTTTACAAAGTACTCCATAGGTTTGATAGCAATGTCTAGTAAGGTTCATTAAAGAGTCATATTGCAAGTATTAAAAATAAACAGGCACTTAGTAACAAATAGAGGTACAGTTTATTCATGTTTGTAAACATTCATCATAAAGGTATCTGCATACGCAAACAGGAAGATGATCTTATGTAAAACTACTTTTAAAAAAATACTAAAATTTATTTCACACCAAAGGTATATATATACTGTACATATTGCTTTGATATTTGTCTTTACAGCATTGCATTGGCCACACTGATTCACGAGGAGACTCCATGAACTGTGACTGTAACATCCTGCTGGAGGTCTGAGACATTGAAGATTCTGTAATGCTTCCGTTTGGGTATGCAGTTTACTATAGTAACACAGAAATATTTAAGCTCTGGTATTTGTTTCGTTTATTTCTGCCATTAAACCACAATCATATACATTTGTTTATACATAGTTAAATCAATGAGGCAGCAGTCAGGATTGTTTAGGTAGTCAGGGGAGGAAGGGAGAGAGTGTATAAAAATGAGTCTAGTTGCAATGTCTATCTGCTTTCCAATATATGAAATCTTATCTTTTACAATACTGTCTCAGGTGAAAGAAGAAGATGAAGAAAATTGAAGGAAAATTGTGAGTCTTGGATGTCTGTAATGAAGCTGGATCAGGTTTAGAACAAGTGGTTGAAAGATCATAAACTCCACCAAATATGAGAAGATCCTTCAAGCCTGTCCTCTACAGAGAGATCTGGAAGTGTTATCTGGAGGTGATTTAACATAAATTGGAGAAAAAGTAAGATTCAAGGAAAACATCAGTGTGAGCCAGTATCATGAACATCAGTCTTGTCCTCTCAACAGTTGATTGTTGTCAAGATCATTGCTAAATGTAGGAGACACGGTGCCTTAGCCTGTTGGAACCAGTCGGTATTTGGTGTGGTCTGTTTTTGTGCTAAATGTATGAGACACGGTGCCTTAGCCTATTGAAAAAAGTCGGTAATTGGTGTGGTCTGTTTTTGTGCTAATTGTATGAGACACGGTGCCTTAGCCTGTTGGAACCAGTTGGTATTTGGTGTGGTCAGTTTTTGTGCTAAATGTACGAGACACGGTGCCTTAGCCTGTTGGAACCAGTTGGTATTTGGTGTGGTCAGTTTTTGTGCTAAATGTACGAGACACGGTGCCTTAGCCTGTTGGAACCAGTGGGTATTTGGTGTTGTCTGTTTTTGTGCTAAGTGTACGAGACACAGTGCCTTAGCCTGTTGGAACCAGTGGGTATTTGGTGTGTTCTTGTTTTTGTGCTAAATGTATGCGACATGGTGCCTTAGCCTGTTGGAACCAGTTGGTATTTGATGTTGTTTTTTTTTGTGCTAAACTACTATTCTTACAGAAAGGCTGAACAAGTTCCATGATATAGTTTGAACAGAGTGACACATTCCACTCATTCCAAGCAACCATGACAACATCAAAATGAAGCTAATTGGTTTCTTAGTTTATTGGCATGAGATGCTAATTAATGTAGTCTGTTTTTGTGCTAAATTATTGAGACATGGTGCCTTAGTTTATTGGTATTAGTTTTTAATTAGAAATGTAGGAGACATTTTTGTGCTAAATGTATAAGACCTCAGCCTTAGCCTATTGGAACCAGTCGGTAATTGGTGTGGTGTGTTTGTATTTAATTGATAAGTTCTGCCTTAGTTTATTGATATGAGTTGCTAATTAGTGTGGTCTGTTTTGTGCTAAATTAATGAAACCTGTTGCCTTAGTTTGTTGGAATGAATTTGTAATAAGTATTTTGGTTGTCTAAAATTAATAAGACATTGTACCTAGTTTGATGGAGCGATTTGGTATTTAGTGAGGTCTTTTTTGAGAGTTGTTCAAACCAGTGTCCAATAACTTTGATCTGACCATAAAATTCCATTTCTTTAACAAATTGCCCCTCTAGAAGAGTATACATGTTTTGTGTCACGGCTGACAGTTTGGTTGTTAACAGGGTTTGACTTTTTTACTTTTGCTGTTACTTTGTGACTAATTTGTTTTGTATTCCTCTCCTTTCATCAGAGATCTGTGGCCTATGTTGCTCATCAAGCTTGGATCCAAAATGATACTGTGAGAGGAAACGTTCTGTTTGGTAAAGATCTCAACTCCACCAAATACGAGAAGATCCTTCAAGCTTGTCCTCTACAGAGATATCTGGAAGTGTTATCTGGAGGTGATTTAACAGAAATTGGAGAAAAATTAAGTTTCAAGGGAAACATCAGTGTAAGCCAGTATCATGAACATCAGTCTTGTCCTCTCAACAGTTGCTTGTAAAGATCAGTGCTAAATGTACGAGACATGGTGCCTTAGCCTGTTGGAACCAGTCGGTACTTTGGTGTGGTCTGTTTCGTGATAAATTAAAGAGACATTGTGCCTTAGTTTGGTGGAATGAGTAGCTAATTAGTGTGGTCTGTTTGTGCTCAATTGAAGAGGAGTACTGTGATAATTTGTTGGTAGTTAGTGTGTTTGTATTAAATTTATAAGTTTTGCCTTAGTTTATTGATATGATTTGCTAAGTAGTGTGGTCTGTTTTGTGCTAAATTAATGAGACCTGGTGCCTTAGTTTGTTGGAATCATTTTGTAATTAGTAATTTGGTTGTCTTAAATTGATGATTGTTGCCTTAGATTGTTGGAAAGAGTTGCCAATTAGTGTGGTCTGGGTTGTAAATTAAAAAGACAGTTGATTGTTGTCAAGATCAGAAAACTCAAAGATGACTCAAGAAAACCCATTTGATGGAAAAACACCAGCTAAGCTGGAAAGCTGCAATATACAGTCGAGGTTAGTCATAAGAAAGAAAGGTTCATAAAAATGTAATATATATTTAATTATGTTTCCACCAGTAAAGTTTCAATCACAGTCTAAACTTTGTTGGAATTAGTTGCTAATTAGTGTTTAATGTTTTGTGCTAAATGTACGAGACTTACTTTGAAGAAAACTGGCTATTTCTTGTGCATTCCTCTCCTTTCCCTAGGGTTCTGTGGACTATATTGGTCAACAGTTAGCTTTTTGACATAGCGCCACCCCATCATCCTTCACTCTATGACTTACCCACCATTTACAAAACGTACGCGTCCTTGGATACCAACACAACGCTGCCGAGTACACTTTCGATTCATAGTGTGTCTCTTCAAAAGGAGTTCCTATTCTTTCCGTCCGCCGTCTTAGGCTAGATACTAATTCTTCCTGGTAAGTGAAGTTTATGATCAATTTCATTGTATAGAAGCCATTTAAAACCCGTAGGGAGGGGCTGTTTTGCCAATATGACAACTCCTTACCCACCTATAACCGCCCCCCTAGTCGAAAACCTAAACCTATCTGATTTTGACATAGACATTAATGACTGGATCCCTGTACAAAAATAGCAGAAAAAGACAACGTCCAATCTACGTTGAAATAAACCCATCTCCTAACTCCAAACCAACCACCAAAAAGTCCGCTCAAACAATCATTGTATCAGGAATCTTACCAGAACTATCAAAAAACCCAATAAACACTTGCTAAACTAATCAATGAAGAAAAACCAAATGCCATGATCTCAAATATAAACCGTCTTCGTAATAACAACATCCTAATCACCCCCATGACCCTAAATCTGCAAATATCCTCCTGAAACCATGGACTCAAAAGACTAAACTAGGCAACCCCAAACCAAGAATCCCCCAAAAAGTATGACAAAGAAACTTCTAGTAGCCTGTGGCATAAACCCTGAAATTCAAATCAAAGATTTTGAACAAGAACTCAAAGACTAAGAATACACCCCAATACAAACTAAAAGACTCATTAGTCATGCCACAAACAATACAACTTGGAAAGTAAAATGACGTTTGAAGAACAAGAGCCTCAACAATCCCTAATCAAACAAGGTTTCTACTTAGGATACTCTAAACACAAAACAGAAGAACACCACGAACCCCCCAAAATCACTCAATGTTTCAAATGTCAACTTTTTGGACACACCCACCATACTTGCAAAAATCAAACCAGATGTCTCAGATGTGGCAAAAACCACAGAGTTAAAGACTGTCCCAAACCAAAAGAAAACCCAAAATGTGCCAATTGCTCAGGGACTCATGTCGCCCTTTACAAAGGATGCCCAAAATTTAAAGAAGCTAAAACTGAAGCTAATAACAAACAACAAGAACAAAGAACCTACGCGAATATAACCAATTTTACCCCTAAATTTGAAATAACAAATAAAATCGTCACTGAAAAAAAAAACTTAATATCGCAACCTTTGTAATTGAATTAGTACAATACACATTCCAAAAAGCCAACATTAATATTAAATCTGACGACCTTGCCAGTTACGCCACCGTGTTAGCACTAAAACACCTAAACTTAAATATCCCAGAAACTGTAATTATGGAACGTCTCCACCATCCTTCAATATTTAGCCCTCCTCAATCACCTACATGACAAGCACACTCCCTCCTTCGGTCAAGTTCCTCCACCTAAACATCAACAGTATCCTTCCAAAATTAAGCCTCCTACTTAGTATATTCGCCAACCACTCCCCGTATATCATTTCGTTAAACGAAACTAAACTAAATACAAATTCCCACCTTAGCATCCCTGGTTACCAAACTTTCAGACACGATATCTCTCGATCTATGGGATGAGTACTTATTGCTGAAAAACACAACCTCAAAGCCACCCACCTCCCAAACAAACCCAAACAATTGAAATTGTACTCGAAAGAGACAATAAACCTCTCCACATTATTAGCTATTATAGTCCCCAAATGAGCCCATATCCACAATCAAAAAAAGTTCTAATAAAAATACAATACTACTAGGAGATTTAAATGCCCACCACATCATTTTTGGTAGCACCAAAATATCTGAAAAAGGCATATCCCTCTTAGAAATATGTGATAAACACAACTTAACGATAATTAACCAAAATACCAAAACTAGGATAAACCCAATAAACAATAATACTGAACTACTTGACTACGCCATAACCTCAAACCACCTTGCAACTAAAACTCATTCGATTCAAATCCTAGAAGATGACCTAATCAGTGACCATTTTCCACTCCTTTTTGAGCTAGACATAAACCTCAGTCGCATCCAAAATAACGAATTAACGTATAATTACAATAAAACAGACTGGACATCATTTAAAACGGGATCATAACAAACAACACTATTGCCAATTACCACAACAACAAGCTAAATTACATCGGCATATATTGTGACAGCATTGCCCAACATATCTTTAATACCTTCAAAAAACACTGCCCCTTAAAAACAAAACAGAAATCCAAAACTAAATAGGAATATTCTTACACTAAATAAATCAGATGTCGACTACATAGAACCTATATGATCTCCCCAGATCCAACTCTAAAAACCTAAATTAACCAACTTAAAAAACAAATAAATAGACAAATATCGGCGGTCAACCAAAACCGAGTCCAAAACAAATGCGATTAAATCATTAATGACAAAAACCCAAAACACTTTTGGAAAAATTTAAAAAATATCATAAACCCATTACAACCCAAACACAGGTAATACAGAGGAATGCCTTAGAGATAAAGTAGGTAACCTCATCACAAAAACTTAAGACCAAATAAGCTTAGTGAATCATACTTAAAAACTATATTCAATATCTTAGATCGCCCTCCATACGATAACAGATTCCAACACAAAATAGACCGTACAATTATCTGTAATGCAACAAGCTTTATCCCCAACTTCTAAGGATGTCTCAACAAAAACATCCCTCACTCAAAGAAATAGATATAAATGATTGGTATAGTGCCACTGAATATGCAGAAATGCCTCCTCCCCTGGTCTTGACAACATAAATGACCTAATGCTAAAAGATTCCCCTCCGTCGGCCTCCTATATTCATTAACTCTCATATTTTCCCATTATTTAACAAACTCCTTAGACTGGGTCATTTCCCAACCCTGTGGAAATCCGCCAAAATGATTTTAATACCGAAACTAAGTAAAGACACACCAAAATTCAAAACTATCAACCAATTAGTCTCCTACCAGCCTTAGGTAAGATTTTCGAAAGAATTATAGATAACCGCACCAGAAACCACCTTGAGCAAATTAATCACTTTGCCCGTATCAATCAGGCTAATTCCGGGCACACAAATCTACAATAAACCAAACTTTCCACCTTTCCAAAGAAATTCCCATCGGCTTCATAAAAAAACATGATACCACTGCCCTCTTTCTTGATGCCGAAAAGGCGTTCGACAAAACTTGGCACAACGGCATAAGAATTTAACTACTTAACTTTAATCTCCCCTCCAATTACACCAGACTTCTTTCCTCTTTCCTTAGTGAGCGCAATGCCAAAATATGCTACAAAAATCAACAATCAAAACCTTTTCCACTTGGTGCAGGTACTCCACAGGGCGCTGTTCTCAGCCCCCTCCCCTGCACCCTATTTGTTAATGATTTAAACATCCCCGCTCTATCTAAATGCAACTATAGTCA
Source organism: Apostichopus japonicus (assembly GCF_037975245.1). Taxonomy (NCBI): domain Eukaryota; kingdom Metazoa; phylum Echinodermata; class Holothuroidea; order Aspidochirotida; family Stichopodidae; genus Apostichopus; species Apostichopus japonicus. The sequence continues at coordinate 18,260,062 of NC_092575.1, read as the reverse complement.
GTACACTGACGACATAGCCATTTGGAGCACCAGTAAAAATATCTATATGACGGAACTAAATATTAAAAGAGCAATTACACATCTCAAAAATTGGTGCTTCGATGTGGAGAACAAAAATATATCCCCCAAATCTAACCTAGCCAATTTCTCCATAATAAACTCAAAATACCATAACCATATTTCCAAAATTAATCTTTTCAACACCTCAATAACTGCTACTCCTAATGCAACCTTCCTTGGTACCACTTTCGATAGCAAATTATCGTTTAATCTACTTTGAAACAGAACTGCAGGACGCTGCTGGTTCCAACTTAAATCCATTCAAATCCTCTCACACAAATATAACTTCCCTCCGAAAACAATTATCCAAATCTATAAATCCAAAGTAAAAATGATTCTCAGTTACGGGAGCATCTCCCTGCTTACCATCTCTAATCCCAATAAACAAATTTTAAACAGAATCCACACCACAGCTTATCGACTCGCACTCAAAATCCCTACCTATATTGCTACTTTGTACGTTCTCCGTACAGGAAACACAAAATCTACTTTCACCCGACTTGAAGAATTCAACACCAAGTTATACAAAAACAACCTCGAGAACGACCCTTTGATTGACCTCCCCCTGAAATACAAAGTCGCAACAACTCACTACCCCAAAACCAAACCCTTTCTGTATTCACAATTGTTACTACAATTGTCTCATTCCATTAAAAAAATCCTTTCCTAAATGGTTCTAGGCCCAAGTATACTTATATATACAGATTATATTGTTACCAAACAATAGAAACCAAAACCACTCCCTACCCAAACAATAGAAACCACTCCGTCTCCACAATTCTCAGTACTTAAAAAATTCCTCTCCTTTAGAAATCCCTCCCTAATTGACTCTTCGACTCTGACCTCGGGTATGATTATGGCTATCCTGTCCAATGTAAATATATAAGACTTCATTTACCAGCAATTCACTGACTGAACATAGACAACCTTTCCAAGAAAAAAAAAAAAAAAATGTCTATTCTATAAAAACAAACTTATTATCCCCCCGTAGGACCTCTCGCCAGATCGACCAGGGGTTAAACTCCTTTTGATTTGATATCAACAACAACAAAAACAAAACTTTTACTCGAATTAAAAAAAAAGGTAACTAATTTCATTTATTTCATTTCATTTATTGATTTTTGTTCTATTTTAACATAAGTATGACATATGACATAGAAGGAGATAAGAAACAAAACTTGTGAAAGGAAGTGTACTAAAAAAACCTATAGGGCTTGTCGGGTAGTGACACTTCCTATAAACTTAATGTGGAAGACATCATGATTAGATTTTAGTTTCTTTTAATCAATAGGTCGAGGTAGAGGAATTGGACACTCTTGCACAAGATATCAACGGCTTGAAGTACTCTGCTCAGGTGGCCTCCATTCTAGGTATGTACTTAATAATAATATAATAATAATCATAATAATAATATTCAATTTACTGTGTTTGGAAAGAAACTTTTTGCTGCTTTGGATGAAGATTAAGGATTCTTGTTTTTCAAAAGGCAAAATGCAAGATGGACTATATATGAAAGGATGAATACCAAAAAATTAAGAAAAGAAATTGGGTGGGGGGGGAGGGGGAATCAGGCAGAGACCATCATGTTACTACCCTGTTAATTTTGTGTAGGACCCTGGTTAATTTAAAAGGAAGAAATCCCTTTAGTACCCTTGAGTTTCTGAAAGGTTTCTTCTTTGGGATAACGGTGGAGAGACATATCGATGTTCTCTTTTGGGTCTGATCGTCAGGAAAATGCAGATTAAACCGCCGTGTCCATTTGGAACCTGGGAATTGAACCCTGTTACTGGAACATATGTATTCCATCAGAGCATAGACAATGATTCAGAGAAATATGGCCTTTATATTAATAATCTGTTGTTTTCTTTCCCAAATTTTTCTCTTTGGTTAAACAATGAGTGAAAAGATTCATTCTGTTGGAAGCAGCACCGCCCCTTTTCACACCTTTTTTTTTGGGGGGGGGGGGGGAAAGAGACCTATTAGCCCTTAGGGTCTGAAAATATTACAATAGGATTATTGTGGTGGACAGGACAGACAACAGTTATTTTTGCTTGTAGCTGAATGTATGATGTCCAGGGATCACAAGGAAGTATCAAAAGCCCGATCAAAACTGCCGTTTTTTGTACTATCGAAATTTGTCAGAATAAAGAAATTGAAAGCCAAAATATAAAGAGTTTATCTGGCCTTGTAGACTGCGATTGAACCAGTCTCTGTCATCTACAAATAATAGAAAGTGGGTATCCATTTCTGTTTGTGACAGCAATAACAAAAAATGACTGCAAATTAACAAGTTTTTGTAAACTTTCTCTATTCAGGGATTCAAATCCCAAATTCCACTCGAATATACCCCCCCTACTTATGAACTGTCACGTAGCTCAAGATGACAAACTTACTACAAAGATGAGAATAGGCCTTAGGTGGTTCCTAATTCAATGACGTTTCTCACAGTTAATTGAATTGACTTCCCCCACCCTCCGGATTATCCTCACCCATAGAAAATACCCTCCACCCAAGAATACTTTAAAAAAAAAACCATGGCTTACCAAGAACCTCTCTGCGTTCATTTTTCAGATTCCAATGAACCTTCCATCAGCAAAGGAATGGCGCAACTAGGTCTGAAGGACAATTGACCGCTGGGGGAATGGCTTGACTGGTACAACGCCAACCAGCCGGACCTGGCCGCCAAGCCCAACTTCACTACATTTCCACTGGACTTTAAGCCGTCACCGTGCAAACCGCTCTTCTTTGACATAGCTCTGAACCATATAGAGTTACCCTCCTTGGACGAGAAACTGGAACAGAATAAATCATCCCCCCAGGGGGGTCTGGGTGGGTTTCTGCGTGGATGGTGGAGTGGGGGTGAAAAGTAACTCTCGATTTGCCACGATGTCGGAAAAAGGATTTCGGAAAAAAGGTCTTTTGTATACATAAGCCGGTAGTATTTGGGAGGGCTCTCACTCTTCTCCTGCATGTGCTGTAATCATCTTTTATTTAAGTTTTGATTTCATTTGTTTTTTTTTTAGTATAGAAAACTACACCTTGTTGCAATGCAAACACAAAGATGGGGGAAGGCCAAAAAGAATAACACTCACTTCTTTAACGTGGCTTGGCAAACAAAATTTGAAGATTATTCAAAATGGGAATTGGAATTTTATATATTTTGGATTTGGTGTTTGTGTGTTTATCTTGTTTAGAGAAAAAGAAGAAAAAAGCAGCATCTTTATTTGATGGGGCTTTAAAGTTTTAAAAATGGGTTTCGGGTGTTGATTTCTTGGTCTACAAACATTGTGGTGCTTGACTGACTGACACTTTATGGGGGGATGTTAAGGTGACTGAATTTGATATTGGCAGGAGTTATGGATGATAGTTGTCAGGACCAGGGGTGGGGGGGGGGTGGGTGGTGAGGCGAAGGATAGAGAAGGAGAAATGAAAGTGTTGAAAGTGAAGAGGGAGAATCTTTGAATTGAATTTTCAGTTTGCAGCAGCACAGGTTTACTGCATGAAAAGGCTATATTTAAAGAAACTTATATACTCAATAATTCAATAATAATAATAATTCATACTCAATAATATTATACTCAATAATGCACTCTTCGTGTATATAATTTGGGGTGTGGTAGTCGGAGTGGGGGGGGGGGGTGTGTGTGATTGAGACAGCAATGAAAGGGAGCAACCTTTCCTAATTTATGTTGTTTGTGCTATGGTAGTATTGTTTCCTTTTTCAAACTGGAGGGCAAAAAATGTAAAAATTAAGTTATCTAAAATTAATTCAAAATCAGGTTTAGTTAATAAAGGAAAGTTAAAGAAAATTTTATTGATGGTAGCCGGGGTGCCATGGTATTGTAAACTCAATAATCAATCAGCCATGGAAGGCCAACTCCTTTTTGTTGGGAACTTGTTGTCAAGCAAACCTATGGATTCAAGCCCTGTCTGGCTAAAGTAAGATGGGGTTATTATTTTATCTAGGAGAAATCAATTCTTTTTCCCCTCATGTTGAAATGGTCTTCCAAATGTTTAAAAAAAAATGTCCAAAAAGAATGTACCGGTGTGAATTGGATAGCCACCTGGTGTGAAGTAAAAAGGCCATAGGCTTATCCCATATGTACATGTGACTGCTTAGTATCATTAAATAACTGCCCTCCAGACTGATATTATAAATAATAGACACATTATAGAAAATAACTCTCTCTTGTCACCCAACCATCTCAATAGTAGATGCAGGTATCACTAAGAATGTTTATGAAATATGTATTGCATGTTTTGATTAGTATTTGCATAATAATTTGATGAGGGATAATCTGTTTCTGGACAGGTAGTTGAAGGGTATTAACTGTGGTGGGAGGGATGAAGGTATATCCTGTCCATGAACTGATTTGTCATTAAAAAAAAGAAGTTATTTCAAAGTATCACTCTTTGTTCTTGTTTTTTTTTTCCTTCCTTTTACATGAGTATTGTAAAAGGAAAAGCAGAGGTTGAGTTTGAGCCATGGACCTTGAGATGCAAAAGCAAAAGTCTTTACCACTAGACCATTAGGTGGGCCTCTGGTTTTGAAAGCTTTACAAATATTTAAAGATCCTGCTGTTTGGACTGTTTTTATAAAACATTTTCTCCACTACTCCTCCCCCTGACTGCCGATTAGCTAGTCAGGGGGGAGGGGTGGCGGCAAACTCCACTTGTCCGCGCGTGAACCTTGTCAGGGGGGGGGCGGCGGCGAGCTCCACTTGTCCGCGCCTTTACCTTGTCAGGGGGAGGGGGCGGCGACCTCACCTTGTCCACACCTTCACCCCCTCTCACCTCTCACCTTGGTACTCACCTTACCCACCTGTCAGGAGGAGGGGGCCGCCCGCCTTCGGGATTCACCTTATCCACTTGTCAGAACTCCTTTTGCAAATACTCACCTGGGACTTGAACCGATGCAATCCAAACCAATCACTTACTGAATGATGGAATAACCAATTACACCATTTCGGTTCCCTCTGGAGAAACTTCGTTTCTTATATTTATACTTCCACTCCCTCCAGAGGGTAGAAAAGTAAAAGGCTCTGTCTGGGAATCGAACCGGAGACATGGAGTTTGTCTGTCTCTCCAGTCCAGAGCACTACCAACTGCGCCACTAGAACTGTTGAGAATTAATGCTCGTTTCTAATATTTAAACTTCAGAGTCCAGAATGGAATCAGTAAAAGAGCAAAAATATAAAATGCTTTGTCTGGGGTTCGAACCAGAGACATGGAGTTTGTCTGTCTCTCAAGTCCAGAGCACTACCATCTGCGCCACTAGAACTGTTGAGAATTAATGCTCGTTTCTAATATTTAAACTTCATAGTCCAGAATGAAATCAGTAAAAGAGCAAAATATAAAATGCTCTGCCTGGGGTTCGAACCGGAGACATGGAGTTTGTATGTCTCTCCAGTCCAGAGCACTACCAACTGCGCCACTAGAACTGTTGAGAATTAATGCTCGTTTCTAATATTTAAACTTCAAAGTGCAAAATGAAATCAGTAAAAGAGCAAAATATAAAATGTTCTGTCTGGGGTTCGAACAGGAGACATGGAGTTTGTCTGTCTCTCCAGTCCAGAGCACTACCAACTGCGCCACTAGAACTGTTGAGAATTAATGCTCGTTTCTAATATTTAAACTTCAAAGTCCAGAATGGAATCAGTAAAAGAGCAAAAATATAAAATGCTCTGTCTGGGGTTCGAACCGGAGACATGGAGTTTGTCTGTCTCTCCAGTCCAGAGCACTACCAACTGCGCCACGAGAACTGTTGAGATTTAATACTCGTTTCTAATATTTAATCTTTACAACATTAGAAGGCAAATAAATAGAAAATCAAATGCATCCTCTGGTGTTTGAATTCAAGACAAGGAGTATGTCTCATTTTTTTTTCAGTTTATTGACAATTTCATTGTACAAAACAATAATAAATATGCAAAATTATACAACATAACAACTTCGCCACAGTAACTGTTAATTGAGAAATGATAGGCTTTTCTAATATTTTAACTGCAAAATGAGGAAAAGAAATACCAAAACAATACATCCTCTGGGAGTTGAATTCTAGACAGAGAGTTTGTCTTACTTTCTAAGTACATAACACTAACCACAGTAACTGTTTAGAAATAATTAGTAGTTATTTGATTTGATTTATTTTGTTTTTTTTTTTCACGTGCAAATATACAATGTGAAAGGAAGTCTTCTATAAAGCATACAATAGCTTAACAATGTAGAAGACTGGTCAGAAAAGCATTACTTGGACAATTGCTTCCCATCTAGCAAAAACATATCCCTAACAAACAGCAAACCGGCGTCGTAAAAGCTTTTTGTCATAAACAATGGTATTATCAATTCTAATAAAATTATTGGATTTGCACACCCAATTTCCGATGGTTTTCTTAAAGGTAGCTAAGCTTACTCAAAACCATACAAATTTGTCCAATGAAGGTATTTTTAAATACAGGAAATATCCTGGTCATGAAAATTATAATTAAAAAGCAACTCTTTACCGGACGGCGACAGAGAGGAATGAAATAAAAGAGCTTCCAATACCCCGTGTTGGCATTATTACAATAACGCTTGATCCAAGAGGTTTTGAGAGCACCAACAAAGCTGTGAACATATATTATTTTTAAACCCCCCTTTTCAATGGAGTTATACATAGTAATTTTCCTTACTTTATCAGTTTTCCCGTTCGAAATAAATCAAAAATAGTACTTTGGATCTTATCAATAAAATCTTTTGGAGGGCTATGCAGATTCCTTTGGGACCACGTATCTCCCGCACGGAAGCAGATATGGACCTGGGAGTTGCAAATTTGGGCTCCTGGGCATCGGTTACCCCCTGTTACGTCATTTGGGCGAAATCGATTTTGGATCGATTTTTGGCAAAACTGCAAATCAGGTTTTATGCCCCCACGCCCCAACACAGCACCTAATTCCAAAATAAACTTCAGATTCGTAATCAGCGTGTCGCGAACTACCAGAAAAGATACACATCGCTTTTGCGACAATTTTTTTTCACCTCAAAGAAAAGTAATACCGAAAAACTTTTACGACGAACAAAGGTTATAAAACCTTTTGTTGTCCCTAAAAGTTTTTCGGTTTTCTATTGTTCCTCTGAAGTTGCAAACTGAGAGTCATAAGAGGGTGCTCGACGCATCTTGCCAGTGATACGTGATTTCAAAGCAGTCAAATCAAACCTTTGTTTGTCATCTTGAGTTTTATCTTGACATTTATGAATAAATGGGTCAATTTTGGCAAAAAACTGCAAGAGGTACGTACCCCTTACGGTTTTTTTAGGTGAAAAAACATTTTGTCGCAAAGGCGATAAATGTGTATCTTTTCTGGTAGTTCGCGACACGCTGATTACGAATCTGAAGTTTATTTTGGAATTGAGTGTTGTGTGGGGGCGTGCGGGGGGGGGGGGCAAAAAAACCTGATATATGATTTATGAAAAACTGTAGAAATCATAGGCCTATAAACAACAAGACTTTCCCGGTCAGATAATTACACGAAATTTGTGTATAACAAAGACAAGGGTGTCTTCTACTCCACGTCTTATTTCAGTGTTGATGGGTGTTTCAGAGAGGACAAGAGAGGGGGCTGAAAAGAGGGGTTTTTCAAAATTGTGCACTTATAAAGAATACGTATTTCTATCGGGTCTTTTGCAGTGTCGGAGCTAGGGGTATTGGTCGAGGGGGACGAGGATGGTCTGTAGGGGCGCTTTCGACACTATCTAAGCGGAGCGCCACCACGGGTTGGCGCGGAGCGTACAGAAATTTTTGAATAAAGATGCTCCCTAGATCGCCGGAAATGACCCTTTCCGGACCTTGCTAATATGCAGATAAATGAAGAATAAATAGGTGTCATCGCAAAAAAATGTGACAAATGTCAATAGGTAGATGAGAGCGCATTAAAAACGTCAATAATCGCATATAAATAAAAAGTGGTAAAAAGCTGAAAAGGGCGCCAGAGTCCATTTGAGTCCGTCAGGGGGGGCATCCACCCCCTGACTGTATGGACGCTCCGCCACTGCCAGATAGACCACCCCAACCCCCCTCCCCTTTCCATGGTACGCCATTTGACGCAAGAATAACACACCCTCAATGCAACCTATAGCTAATGGACACTTTCGTGGTATGATTCTTCTCCCCCAAATGAGCCCATATCCACCGATATAATAAAAAAAATGTTCTAATAAAAATAAAAAAACTCCTAGTAAATGCCCACCACATTATTTTTTTCTGAAAAAGGCAAGTCTCTCTTAGAAATATGTGATAAATACAACTTAACGATAATTAACCAAAATACTAAACCTATGATGAACCCAATAAACAATATTACAGAACTACTTGACTACCCATATAACCTCAAATCACCTCGCAACTAAAACACATTCGATACAAATCCTAGAAGATGACTAAATCAGTGACCATTTTCCACTCGTTTTTGAGCTAGACATAAACCTCAACTGCATACCAAATAACGAATTGACGTATAATTACAATAAAACAGACTCCCAAAATACAACGACCAAAACAACGAGCTAAATTACATCGACAATTACTGTGACAGCGTTGCCCATCATATCTTATATACTTTCAAAAGACACTGTCCCTTAAAAACAAAACATAAAACGAAAAATTAATAAGTATATTCTTACACTTATGAAACTCAGACGTCGCCTACGTAGAACTTATATCATCTCCCGAGACCCAACTCTAAAATCCCAAATTAACCAACTTAAATAGCAATAAACAGACAAATATTGGCGGATGAACAAAACCGCGTCCAAAACAACTGCGATTTAATCATTAATGATAAAAACCCGAAACACTTTTGGAAAATTTAAAAAAAAAAATCATTAACCCCATTACAACCCCAAACACAGGTAAAACAGACCAAGGCCTTAGAGATAACGTAGGTATAACCTCATCACAAAAACTCAAGACCAAATAAATCTAATTGAATCGTACTTTAAAAGTATATTCAATATCTACGATGGCCCCCCATACGATATCAGCTGTAAACACGAAATAGACCGTACAATTATCAGTAATGCAACCAGCTTTAACACCAACCCATTAGGATGTCTCAACAAAAAACATCCCTCTGCTCAATAAAATAGATATCAACAATTGGTATAGTGTCACTAAAACATGCATCCTCCACTGGTCCTGACAACATAAATGACCAAATGCCTAAAAACTCCCCTCCGATATTCATAACTCTCATATTTTCCCACTATTTAACGAACTCCTTAGACTGGGTTATTTCCCAATTCCCATGGAAATCCGCCAAAAAGATTTTAATACCGAAACTAAGTAAAGACCGCACCAAAATTCAAAACTATCGACCAGTTAGTCTCCTCCCAGCCTTAGGTAAGATTTTCGAAAGAATTATAAATAACCGCACCATAACCCACCTAGAGCAAATTAATCACCTTTCCCCGTATCAATCGGGCTAATTCCGCGCACACAAATCTACACTAAACCAAACTTTCTGCTTATCTTATTTTTTTTAGCCTCTGAAGAAGATCCTGCTAGGATCGAAACTTTTACACATTCTATTACACAGGCTCTCTAGTGGATAAGCAGTTTGCTAACAGTTTCATTCTGCTTATCTTTTAGGCAGAACAAAGGTTTGTGAATCCTTTGTTCGTTTTAAAAGTTTTTTCGGGTTTCTATTGTTCCTCTGAAGTTGCAAACTGACCAAAAAGAGGCCGATAGAGAGCGCTCGACGCATCTTGCCAGTCATACGTTATTTCAAAGCAGTCAAATCAAACCTTTCTTATTCATAAATGTTCTCCATTTTCACGGTGTTGTTTCCTCGGAAATTGTATAATAAGCGATAGAAGTGTTCAATGTTTTAATCGTAATTTTTTCTTCAAAAATGGAACGGAGGGTGATAAAATACTGCCTGATACTGTTGTTTTAACTGGTTGTTGTATATTAATAGTTTTCAACCGCTCCGCGACATGAGCTATGCAGATTAAGGAAACGTTGCCTTGACCATTTCTTTAGCAACAAGGCAATCAAAAGAATTAAGATCTTTTAAGGACTCAAAATGTAGAATTTATATTCCAAAATGTTTCAATACCCAGAGAGAACAGTCTTCCTATGTGATATAAAGACATACAGATGCTCTATGTATGAGCACATGGACATATTCTTTGATCAATTTGAGCAAGAAAAGCAGCTCTGCCACCCCTTTAATAATTAATGAGTAACATGACATTGTTTTATTTTCACTATGAAACATTTTCACAAGTTACTGCCAAACCTAGAGTCATGTAGTAAAATCACTGAAAATAATGCCAATGTTGAGACCATTTGAAATATGAAGTTCAATAAAGGTGTACGTTTTGAGTTATCCTGTACAGCATTTTGAACATCACCCTCCGTTCTACTTTGAAGAAAAAATTAGCATTATTTCTCAACAGTTGCTGTGACGCAGTGGTTAGCAAGGGCGTAGGAACCGGGGGCTGGGCTGGATCTAACTGCGCCAAAGTTCAATACAGGGGAACTTGAAATGCAGCTATTGCTCAAGACAAATTGGTGGGGACACGGTATATCATGTCCCCACTACTGAAAAAGTTGATGGGGACGCGTCCCGCTGTCCCCACCAGGATCTGCGCCCATGGTTTGAAGGCTGTTCATCCTGGAACGCCATTTTCATGCTCACTTATATGATGTGATATCTGCTGTTTGCTTAACAAATTCGAATAATTGAAATGAGACTGAAATAAATAACTTTGATCTGTTTATTGTGCAATTCCCCACATTCTTTTCATTTCGAAAGACGCACAGTTTCAAGTTCAGTACACTGAAGGTTTCGATTCTCTATCTGTTCAGTTTAGGTAAGATCTTGGGATATTCATCCCTAGATATCGCTGGAAATCCATACAGCACAGTGTTCTTGGGATTTCTTGGGCCTGATCTTGGGAAATCGCAAAATCGGGAGTGGTTACACGCCATTTAGGTAAGTGCACGTATGGCAAGCCGTTTTAACATTTACCTCGCAATTCGACTTAAGTCGAATACATTTCACTTAAGTGGAATTCAATATCACTTAAGCAGAATACTATTTAACTTACGTGGAATTCTATTTCACTTAAGTGGAATACCATTCCACTTAAGCTTAATTGTATTTTACTTAAGCTGAATTCATCAACTTGTCACTGCATATCTTACTTAAGCTAAATCTATTTCACTTAAGTGGAATTATATTTCACTTAAGTGGAAATGCATTTCACGTAAGTGGAATTGTATTCTACTTAAGTGGAATACAATTCCACTGAAGTGGAATGTCCTTTCTATTTCACTTAAGTGGAATACAATTCCACTTAAGTGGAAATGCATTCCATTTAAGTGAAATGTGATTGGATAGTCTATTTCACTTAAGTGGAATGTGATTGGCTAGTCTATTCCACTTAAGTGGAATGTGACTGGCTAGTACATTCAACGCCAAACTTTGCCCATGCCTTTGCGCGCCATTATACACAACTTGCCGCGATACGTACGTGGTGTCGATATGTGCACAATGAATCAGTGGCGGCGGAACCGGGGGGGCTCAGCCCCCCCAATGAAAAAGTTGAGGGGGCAAATGCATGATAAGCCCCCCCAATATTTACCAAGGTTCCGAAACGTGCATCTGCCCATTTTTCAATGCATACTTGTCGATCTGTCCGATGCACACGAATACTATATAGGTGTAATAATTTTAGTAATTGCTGGAGGACCCTCGGCCCGTCCCCTGGCTATAGACCACATTGTCACCCCAACCCGTCTTCACGCCCCGTGAAAAGTGGAAGAAGTTAGTGTGAGTACCGGTAAGCGTAACACAACTTCGTCTTAGGCCAATGACTTGCCTCATTTCAGCCAGTCCTCCAACATCCCCTTACTTAGTGGCAAAGCGTCCATACCTGCATATACAGTCAGGGGCGGATGCCCCCCCCCCCTGACGGACTCAAATGGACTGCTGGCGCCCTTTTCAGCTTTTCACTACTTTTTTACTTATTCGCGATTATTGACTATTTTATTGCGCTCTCATATACCTATTGACATTTGTCATATTCTGTTGGTGTAATTTTCCGACAAATTGGCGATGACACCTATTTATTCTCCGTTTATCTGCAAATTAGTAAGGCCTGAAAGGGTGATTTCCTGCAATCTAGGGAGTGTCTTTACTCAAAAATTTTCTGACCGCGATCCGCGCCAGCCTGTGGTGGCGCTCCGCTTAGATAGTGTCGAAAGCGCCCCTACAGACTATTCTTGCCCCCCCCCCTGACCAATACCCCTAGCTCCGCCACTGCCCTTACTACACTCAAAAACGTCTTTGTGAGTACACTTCGAGTAATAGCTACTCTCTTAAAACACCATCGAATATACAAATTACAATGTTTTTACAGACTTTCGTGTAATCTGAGAAATTGCAGGCTTGAGACCCATATTCTAGGGGTAGGTATTCGAAACATAAAACACTCGGGAAGTGCCGTTTCCGGCCATCTGGGGGTTTGAAAAAACCCAAAATTTTCTTGTACGCTCCGCGCCAACCCATGGTGGCGCTCCGCTTAGATAGTGTCCACACATTAGCCCCCCCAATCATTTTTCCGTTCCGCCGCGCCTGCAATGAATATCGGCTGTCCATCGGGATCCAGCTAGCACTTAACATCCGTGCAAGGTGAGTACGTACGTACCTGACCTGGTACCTGACGAATACCATTACCAAAATAAAGCCATGGCAAATACATTACAAGTGGTTGGAGCTACAGCCGAAAACGCATTGACAAGGGCAAGAGAACGTATTACTTTTTTGGGATTTTGGATGGAATCTTTTATTTCGTCAAAAGTTTCACTATCTAAAAAGTTACGAATACTGCCTATGTTACTTTAACAAGATGTAAGTCGCCTCTGTTGTGCATCATACTGATTGTTCCCCTGTGCAAGTGAGGAAACAACACTTCGAATTGTAACAACAACAATTATTTGATCGCATTCCAGCAATGTTAGATGTGAATCCATGATGTACACGTGCAACGAGGATCGACTACATCATCATATGTGATGAGCAATTGAATGCGTTACGACGAACATTACCCTAAATTGTATTTATATATAAGCCACATATCAACACTTCCACTTAAGTGGAATTGTATTTTACTTAAGCAGAATAGAATTCCACTTAAGTGAAATTGACGCCCAAAAGATATTATTTCACTTAAGTGAAATTGTATTCCACTTAAGTGGAAATGCATTCCACTTAAGTGAAATTGTATTTCACTTAAGTGGAAATGCATTTCACGTAAGTGGAATTGTATTCCACTTAAGTGAAATAGATGGGCTATTTAGCTTAAGTGAAATGTTATTCCACTTAAGTGGAAATGTATTCCACTTAAGTGAAATACAATTCCACTTAAATGGAATGCATTTCCACTAAAGTGAAATACAATTCCACTTAAGTGGGAGGCATTTCCACTTAAGTGAAATAGAAATGTCCATTTCCACTTAAGAGAAATGGAATTCTACTTAAGGGATATTGAATTCCACTTAAGTGGAAACATTTTACTTAAGTGGAATAACATTTTACTTAAGTAGAATGTATTCCACTTAAGTGAATTGTATTCGACTTAAGTCTAATTGCGAGGTAAATGTTAAAAGGGCTTGCCACATGCACGACCTCTAGCATCACTAATACACAGCCCGATCACTAGACTGGTTATCTATCAATGAAGTGGTGTGTTGCCAGATTTTGTCAAGGTTTTGGTACTACAGGCGAAGGTTATTGTTTAAGTTTTGTAACCCATCGGGAAGCGATAAGAGGGGTGGGGCGTAGGGGTTGTGGGGGTGGGTGGTGGGGCATTTTCACGCAGATTGGAACAATCTCAAGAAGTGATAAGTGCATCCCCCTGCCCCCCCCCCCCATGCACTACATGATATTCACAGGAGATGTGCTCAATTCTCCAATCACATGCGGAATTTATTTTAGATTCATTGTATGAGTTACGGTACGAGGTTTAGGGTAACAATTAGCATTCAGGTCGGAGTATAACATTTTATCTCTGGATGGGAGTGTTACATCGAAGGACATATGTCTAGTGCAGTTCGCATATAGATCCTGGTCTAATACCGAAATGCATCATGTTCCCGACGACTTGGTTGAGTTCGAGACCAGCCACAGTTGGTTTCATAGCACAATTGTACAATTGTTTATATATATATATATATGTACATATATATCTATCTATCTATCTATCTATCTATCTATCTATCTATCTATCTATCTATCTATCTATCTATCTATCTATCTATCTATCTATCTATCTATCTATCTATCTATCTATCTATCTATCTATCTATCTATCTATCTATCTATCTATCTATCTATCTATCTATCTATCTATCTATCTATCTATCTATCTATCTATCTATCTATCTATCTATCTATCTATCTATCTATCTATCTATCTATCTATCTATCTATCTATCTATCTATCTATCTATCTATCTATCTATCTATCTATCTATCTATCTATCTATCTATCTATCTATCTATCTATCTATCTATCTATCTATCTATCTATCTATCTATCTATCTATCTATCTATCTATCTATCTATCTATCTATCTATCTATCTATCTATCTATCTATCTATCTATCTATCTATCTATCTATCTATCTATCTATCTATCTATCTATCTATCTATCTATCTATCTATCTATCTATCTATCTATCTATCTATCTATCTATCTATCTATCTATCTATCTATCTATCTATCTATCTATCTATCTATCTATCTATCTATCTATCTATCTATCTATCTATCTATCTATCTATCTATCTATCTATCTATCTATCTATCTATCTATCTATCTATCTATCTATCTATCTATCTATCTATCTATCTATCTATCTATCTATCTATCTATCTATCTATCTATCTATCTATCTATCTATCTATCTATCTATCTATCTATCTATCTATCTATCTATCTATCTATCTATCTATCTATCTATCTATCTATCTATCTATCTATCTATCTATCTATCTATCTATCTATCTATCTATCTATCTATCTATCTATCTATCTATCTATCTATCTATCTATCTATCTATCTATCTATCTATCTATCTATCTATCTATCTATCTATCTATCTATCTATC